>NW_020799124.1:8647621-8729435 GCF_003259725.1 Athene cunicularia | reverse complement strand
TTTTCTAACTCCAGCTCTCAGCCATTGTTCTGGTTCTTGCTATGCTTTTCCCCACTTGATTAGAGCTCTTAGAACTGGCATTTTTCTCCCCATGATGGAACTTGCACACTGTAATCAAATTGCCTCTCAACAACCTGTAACAGCAAAACCCAGCAATGTCTCTAAGCTAGAATCTACTCTGTTCCTCTTAAGAGGTAGCAACCAGTGATTTTAGCAGTTCAGTCATATGAATCATCCTGCCAGTAAAGCCAATTCCATTGCATTTTTTCCAGTTCCCTCTGCTTTTCCTTTACATAGATCTCATGACATGAGGCACTGGCATACGTTCTGGTTGTCTGCGAGTTTCCACGTACAGCTGAAGGTGTTAAGGTTGGCTGTAAGACCCCGTATGTCCATGTAACTAACTGCCTACCCAGTGCCTCTTTGTGCTGTCTGTAGATGTCTCTGAGCTGAAACTCCTCGCTGTGTCAGAAATATAAGGATGCTCTCGCAAGCCCCTTCAGCTTGGTCCTGCATTGCTCTGTGTTTGATGGCCTGCCCGAACTTTGGAGCATATAAATTGACCTTTAATAGGAAGCTGGTATTTGGGCTGGTTTCTCTTGGGGATTTGCTGGATTGAGGGGATTGGAGAAGTCACTCCCCAGCCTTTTTAGGCAATTATTTTAATGTGCAGTAAGCTACCTCGGCTTTAGTGTCAGCTGCGTTTGTGTGCTTGGTATTGGTTACAAATGGAAAGAAAGAAATGAAGTTAAACTTCAGCTTCTTAAGGAAACTGTGCTTTGTTGCTTTCAGGGGAACCATTTGATCCACAAGACTAAGGTCTGTAATGTTGCCTTACCTTTTAATCTCATTAACATCTTCCAAACATTGTTTTCTGTGTGCAAAGCCCAGGGGTAGCCCAAGCAGTAAAAAAAAGAGTGGAATAGACTTCAGAAGAGACCATACACATTTGAGGGCTTCTGGATACTTCATCTGGTCTCTGTGGAACTCTTGAACCTGTAGTTCAGCTGTGTTTAGTGCCCGGTATCTCTAATTTAAAGAAAGTGAAGTGGCTTCACAAAGGCCACACAGTTTGCCCAGTAGTGGAGGCAAAACTCATGCTTCCTTTAAATTAGAGATACCGGGCACTAAACACAGCTGAACTACAGGTTCAAGAGTTCCACAGAGACCAGATGAAGTATCCAGAAGCCCTCAAATGTGTATGGTCTCTTCTGAAGTCTATTCCACTCTTTTTTTTACTGCTTGGGCTACCCCTGGGCTTTGCACACAGAAAACAATGTTTGGAAGATGTTAATGAGATTAAAAGGTAAGGCAACATTACAGACCTTAGTCTTGTGGATCAAATGGTTCCCCTGAAAGCAACAAAGCACAGTTTCCTTAAGAAGCTGAAGTTTAACTTCATTTCTTTCTTTCCATTTGTAACCAATACCAAGCACACAAACGCAGCTGACACTAAAGCCGAGGTAGCTTACTGCACATTAAAATAATTGCCTAAAAAGGCTGGGGAGTGACTTCTCCAATCCCCTCAATCCAGCAAATCCCCAAGAGAAACCAGCCCAAATACCAGCTTCCTATTAAAGGTCAATTTATATGCTCCAAAGTTCGGGCAGGCCATCAAACACAGAGCAATGCAGGACCAAGCTGAAGGGGCTTGCGAGAGCATCCTTATATTTCTGACACAGCGAGGAGTTTCAGCTCAGAGACATCTACAGACAGCACAAAGAGGCACTGGGTAGGCAGTTAGTTACATGGACATACGGGGTCTTACAGCCAACCTTAACACCTTCAGCTGTACGTGGAAACTCGCAGACAACCAGAACGTATGCCAGTGCCTCATGTCATGAGATCTATGTAAAGGAAAAGCAGAGGGAACTGGAAAAAATGCAATGGAATTGGCTTTACTGGCAGGATGATTCATATGACTGAACTGCTAAAATCACTGGTTGCTACCTCTTAAGAGGAACAGAGTAGATTCTAGCTTAGAGACATTGCTGGGTTTTGCTGTTACAGGTTGTTGAGAGGCAATTTGATTACAGTGTGCAAGTTCCATCATGGGGAGAAAAATGCCAGTTCTAAGAGCTCTAATCAAGTGGGGAAAAGCATAGCAAGAACCAGAACAATGGCTGAGAGCTGGAGTTAGAAAAATCCTAATGAATCATCTGGTTCACATTTGTTACAGAATGATTATCCTCTGGAACAAAATGCTAAAGAAGGGGTGTATTCTCTGTTTCTTTATGTCCTTGGATCCATGTTGATTGCCTTTCTAGAAAGTGCCTTTCTGAGCTCTAACACAAGCTATTGCGCTCCACGCAGAGAGAACTGGCCGTAGTATGATGGTACAGGAGGTCAGGCTAGATGGGTTAAAGTCCCAGCCCTGAAGATCCGAGTTCTCACTCTGCTTACCAAGCACACAGCATTTTCTGCACCCTCTTCAGTCACTAAATTGATCTGAGCATAGCCCCTAAGAAAGCACATTGCACCAACCGAATCTTGAAATGCTGATTGCAAAACAGTAGTGTTCTTGTGGTCCTGCTGATAAAAATGGACAGCATCATTCTAGATACTGGTGGTAACGTGTTCTGTCCAAAAGCTAGGAAGTTCCCTCACACTGAGAACACTACCAAGAGGTGTGTAGATACAGTTAAAAGCAAGTTTGAACTTAGCTAGCTCATCCTTCTGCTTCTTCCTGATTATGCATGTCATCTCTGCTCCAGAACAAGCTCTGGCCAGTTTCTGTAGATTCCAACTAACAGATATTAGCTAGGGATAAGAGAATCAGCAGCCTTTCCACAGAGAAGTAACATAGCCCTGGGCACATCTGCAAAAGCACCTCAGCCCATACCCCATCACTGTCTGACCCAGTGGCCTCAAACACAGCTATGCTGTCCGGATGAGTCCAAGTGAAACCATGCACAAGTCCTTACCCATGTTCTGCTGAAAGGTACTTGCAGACATCTTGCAGAGTGTCCAATGAGGAAAAGATCAAATTCACTTGTTAGTAGCCCTGCTCTCTCCCAGAGCACTCAACAGAGCTTGTCCCTTCAGGGATTATTGTCTTCCTTTCATTATTTTGTTAGTAACTTAAAAGCTTGAAAATGTTTATTTTATTTTATCCTAGTGAGCACTTATTGATTTTTCCCTGTCTCCAGAGTTCTAGAGGTGGTTGGTAGGAGCAGAAGCACTTCTATTTGACAACAGCTATAATTTATCTTTGAGAAAACAAAATCAGATTTGCCAGCGCACCAATATTAACTATGGTGACGTAGCTGGTCCATGGGCTGGACCTGGCCTACAGGAAGTTTATGACCAGCTTGCCACCTTCTCTCCCGAGGGACGATGGCTGATCCTCTGGTGCTAGATGCCAGCAACTGCCTTCTCCCTCACTTCCTTCCCTCTTGCCAGCTCTTTCTGTGAGGGAAAGGGAAGAGGGAACTGTTTGCAGAGGGGAATGGTGGGTTAGACTGCCCATGGAAGGCAAAACTCAGACCTGAGCCCTGTTAATAACCAGGTTAGACCTTACCTAAAATCTAAGCAGTTACTAGAGCCCAAGGAACTAGACCATCAGGAGGGCATCATATTGCTGTTCTGGAAATAGTCAAAATTAAAAGAGAATGCCTTTCCTTCTCTAGGCCAGCTAATTTAGAATCCAGTTTCCTTCTTCAATTAATAAAAATATTGGAAGAAAACCACTTTTTGTACTTCAAAAAGTCACAGTAATCTAATACACAACTGTCAACGGACTAGAGTCTCCCTGAAGTAATGCTTTGCCAAAATGTACACCAGTCTAGCCACCACTATTATCAGGAGCAGTAACTGCTACAATAGTCTAACACATAAGACTGTAAATAATTATGACTCAAAATGGCTTTTGTCCTTTTCCCATGTTTTGCTTAATCTGGTTCAAAATCAGGACTCAAACATGGGAGGGGGAGACACACTCATCAAGTCTCTCACTTAAGAAAAATAAAGCTTTGCAGAACAGCAAGCTACAAGATCACAAACCTCAGCTCTTAGGTTATGCAGACATAAGCCTTAACCTGACCAAAAAGGTCATATCATCAAGTGGTTATCAAGGCGGCAAGAGCAAGACACAGGACAATGACAGAACTCTCTCTAGACCTACCCATTCTTGGACTTAAACAGATTGCAGCTCTGCAAGAACAAGAACCACAACCCTGCAATTACACACGTATGTTCCCATTATGCCCACTGTATCTCCTGGCTTCTTTTTTCTTCAGAAACCGCTTAGCTGAATAATCCTGTTACTAACAGCTGGTATTATGCAGCAGCATTTACAAGCTCAGAGGTTTTTTGTGTGACATGCTGTACCAGGGAGACCTGCTGAGCATGAGGCAGGGCTTCCAAACCAGCTGGTGGGGGATACACATAAGCATATACCTCCATGTTTTCCAGCAGTCCGTCACTCTACCTTAAACTACCTAGAACAACCAGCCTCTTAATTTAGCTGTTTAAGGTGTGTACTCGATGCTCAGTGATGTGAATAACCCCCTGGTTATCATCCTTTCCCCTCCACACTCATGTATGACACGTCTCACGAGGGGACCTTTGGGCACTGGCGTGCTGAAACCTCTTTGTACGCACAGAGCAACAAGGCCAGACCATGCCACCTTCAGAACTATTTCATTAGGCAGAGAAAGTATGAACAGTGCCCCAAGATGCACAGAAGTTTTAAAAGCTCTCAGAAGGCAAATTAGGCTTAATCTCAATGTTGGAAGTGTAGCAGTGTTTTAATTCCCTGGATTCAACAGAAACACGATGGAGGCAGAGGCAGCGCATGAAAGGAAAAAATCCGTGAACAGAAGCTGGCATCCCAAGGCCCAGTTCCCTTCTGACCCGCACGCTGTAGCACTCGAAATGATAAATTGGATGCAGAAGCAGCTGTATTTCCATGAAAACATTTAGCTTTTGCAACAATACAAGCAGCTGCTCTCACCCTCCCCTACAATCCTACATAAGTGCCTGAATATTTGTTTGTGAATTTTTCAGTTACAACATTTGTATAGCGTTTCAACCTGACTGGCATATAACAACAACTTGTACCAACCGAAACTTAAGAAAAACCTGCCAAAGCACCCCTCCAAACAACCCCAGAACACCCTACCCTCCCCACACCCAACAAGAACGAACACTCACAGACCCCAAACCAAAAATCTGCAGGCATAGCAGTCTGCTCAGAATCACAGTATCCAGAGGCCATGGGTACAGCAGCAAACACCACCTTTGCTGCACTTTGTAGTTTCTTAGTGAATGGCCCTTTGATGTTCAGGACTGTTGAACCTAGTGATCCATCTCCAAAAATACTGACCTTCATTATACTCAGAGGAGTCTCAATACTCCAAATAAATGGAGTTTGTGGTCTCACCTCAGGTCCCAACAGGGACTACAATTACTAGTATGCCACATTTTTGGCAAGTTTCATCCCATGTTTGAATGAAGGATGTTGAGCCTGAACTACTGCCTCCTCCTACTAGAAGAGTCAGATTCTGCAGATGATAACATGCATATTTGCTGTTAGCATCCCACTTCTCAGAACAGCGAAATACTTGAGGTCTGATTAACTAGCATTTAAGAATCCATTGTGGAACGGATCGTTACAGAAATAGCATTCTTGCACTACCCCAGCATTTTAGGAGGGGACTGCCAGGTCCATGCGGGAGCAGAGGAATCCCAAAACAATAAGGGCAGACCCAGCAGTTACCAATTTATAAACGGCTTCCTGGCATCTTACAAAAGAGCTCAAGCCATGAGAAGGGGATCCTTACAAAAACAACATTAACAGAAACGGTTCCACTGTTTGTTTTTGCCCACATGAGGACAGATAAAAGATGAGGTCACACAAAGTGGAACAGGCTGAAACTGCGCAGCTCTAACTGCATGGGGTTTTCAGTCAAGTTGCCTTAACTCATTTCAAGACCAAATTTCCTCGAGCAACTTTGAAAAGTCCAGCTTAATACTAGCAGCTGTAATTAGGGCTGAGCATCCACTGTCCCACTGTCCCCAAAATTACAATCCCAGCCTCATATCCTCATGTGATTTATGTTAATACATCATCAGGGTCACTTGAATTTACATTGCTCCAAGTGGGCTGAAGCATTTGCAGTTAAAACAAACATCTATAGCCTTGGCACCTGAAGGGCCAATCTGTGCTTTCAGAAGAGGGGTTTATTTTATTCACACTTTGTAATTTTCATGCCTTTCAGCATTCACAGTGAAGCCATTTGGTTTATAATAGGATATTGGGGATGCACTCTTCTGGACTAACAGCACTTACATCCTTGGACTGAGCAACTGCCTACAATTGCAGGCAGGGACAGGATTTGACAACTAGGTATATAGGATGGAATGAACCAGCTTAGTGGTTCAACAATTTCCAGCTCCAAAGTCCACACTGGTGACTGGTCCACTTGGTCAAACAGAGCATGCAGGGGTTGCTTCACTAGTGGATTGCCCTACACAGCTTGTAAAGAGACCAAGAACATTGGTCAAAGAGGTCTTTGTACATCACAGCAAATTCTATGCCATGAGCATTAAAGAAAAAAAAAACCAAAACCCAACCCACAAAAACACAAAAACCAACCAAAAACTAAAACAAAAAGGCAAAATCATTCTTCAAAGACAAAGCACTACTCCAAAATTAGGAAGCTGAGCTAGGTTTCCACCCAAGGCAATGGTGGTTGCAGGTACTTTTGAGATTCTTTGAGGGGATTGCAGTTTGAGTGTACTCAAGATCATGGTATTTGAGAGCAATCTGAAGAACATCATCCAGATTATTCTGAGATCAGAGGAAGAAGGGGGCTCTCAATCCACTGCCTAAAGTAGCATAGAGCAGGGGCTAGGTAGCTTTGAATTTAAGCTTATCTTTTATGGGATTGAGAGCTAAAGTGGAGAAAAAAAAATAGTGAAATACATGCAGAGTAAAGGGATACATGTTTCCAGTTACAGAGTTAACTGCAACTCTGTAAATTATTAGCAACTACTACTTCTTAGTTGAAGCAATCTTGTGTCCTAATCAAACAAGCTTTAAATTAGGCTTAATTTTCAACACAAAAGGGAACCAATCACATAACTAAATGTTAGCTGTGATTCATGTCGGCATGCTTACACCTGGATCATTCTTCTTGTATGCAAACAGAACATAGCCAGTGAGTAATTAATTATCTGACCAGTGTGTTGGTGTTTTAGCAGGGACTGTTTCACAAAGCCGAAACAATCATGAGTCCAATTAGCCAAAGTTAAAGAATGATAACAATCTGGGAAGCCACTCATTTACTGAGAAAGAGGCTAGAAAACCATACTATTACCATTAAAAGGACAAATTTTGATAAATTGGAATCTAGAAATAAATTGATAATGTAGCAAAAGGACGCAGAATATTCTGTAAGCGATACTTTCAAGTGTATTTTAACATAAGAGTAGTGTTGACAGTATACTACACCTTGTCATTAGATAAAGGGGTAGAGCTGACAACAACAGACTATTCTGCAGTCCGAAGCTACTAAGGCCTAGACACTTTTAAGTCAGAACTTTAAAGACTGTTAAAAGATCAGGATGAGGGCTCTCTGGTCTGCTGACATGAGACGTGCTGGAAACTGTTAACAGAGAGAACTTCCAGGAGCCTGGAAGGATGCTGATGTTGTGCCAGTATTTTATAAACAAAAATATGGATTGCTTGGCAAATTGGAATAATATGTTTTAATGTCTAGGATGGCGACCACAGGTCTTACAGGACAAAGGATTTTACTCTGGAAAGCAGTCACTTTGGAAAGGTGACTATGCCGACAGTCAAAAGTCAATTAAACATGAGTTCCCAGTGCAGTGCTGCAGGCAAAAGGGCTACAACACCACAGGAACCTGGAGTAGGAAGCAAGTGATGTCACCTTTCAATTGCGGTGTCACATCTACTTCTGACACAGCAAGTACAGTTTTGTTGACTACCACTCAAGAAGGCTGTTGATAAATAGAAGAGCACTCAGGAAACAGCTGCAAGAAAGATGAAGGGGTCGGGAATGTTTTGTAATAACAGATACAAGAAGCACAAATGAGTTCAGATTTTGGGCCAAGGGCTGATTTGAACAGGTTTTTGTGCATATACATAGGAAAGCTAACTCAATTGTTACAGTCTCATCCATGTGAGGAAGCTGGAAAAAGGCCCTTACCAGCTAGAATGTGAAGCTACATAGATACAAGCAACAAACGAGATGCATGTTTATTAATAATGAGGATAATTAGTCAGACTGTTTCACCAGCAATTGTAGCAGTTCTACTTTACCAAAAATTATTCGAGTCAAAATTAGGTATTTACCTAGAACCTGTGTAGTTCAAACAGGAAATAATTTACAGAAGTCTATAGCTATAACATACAGACTACTGGATTAAATAGCTAGGAACGGGCCCATCTGCTCTGGTAATCTGTTTTTAAATATAGCCATACGTATATACACATATGAATATACATGTATATATACATACACACACATAAACATACACATATATATATAGAAATAAAACTTCAGGCAAGCATTTCTGTCTGTTCAAGGGAAAAAAAAGAGGCTTTAACTACAGTGTCAATTGGTGCTACCGAAGAGCCTAAATGACAACTGTTCTTATCACTTGTCTATTTCTATCCTCGTTGCTGCAAAACATAATGAACCACCACTGATACATGGCAAGAGAGCAAGTTTTATAAGCTTTGCTAAATAACAGAGAATTACAAACTCAGAACAAAGCTAGAGGGCATTGCTTAAGTGCTTAATTCTCAAGAATACAACAGACTTCTTGGGACTACTGTTTCCAACTAGCTCTTTTTAGCAGCTAGTTCTTGTGACATACATGCATCAGCATAACCACTGCTCATCTGAGCTGCCAGAGCTGATCTTCTCCAGCCTCATCCTGAAATGTAGCCTGCAGCAAGACCAACGTGCAACTCTACTTACATCCAGTCATATAACCCTTCAAGCCAAGGCAAAAGGAACAAGGCAATATTACATCTACAAGCGTAACACTGGAAACTGTCACTCTCCTGCTGTTCAGGGCTGTCTGCCTGGACACTACAACAGAGTCCTACTTTCCTTTAAAGTGCCAGATCCTAGACACAGCTAAGGTAACAAAGCCTCCAACAGATCAATTCTTGCTACATCCCCGCTTACTAGAAAACTTTGGTTGTAAGACAGAGTCTCTTCCTCTCTTTTCTTTTCTTTCTTTTTTTTTTTTTTTTTTCCTAAAAAATGGGGCAGGGCACTGAGCATTCATTGACAGGCTTCTTCACTGTGAAGAGTGCTGGGCTGCATATTGGAAAAACCCACTCCAGCAGGAAGAATATTGTAAGGTCTCCAACCTGCATCATTTCCTAAAATGACTCAAGCAGCAATATTCACACAGATGTATCCTATGCCTTACTTTACAAATTCCACACATTCACCACACATACCACTGTAAAGGACATTAAAAATAAAACCTTTGCAAGTGAGGTCCATGTCTTGCAGAAGATCTGGTTGAATAGAACTGTAACTCACGTTTTCCTGCCATTCATAAGCTACACAAACTGCGATCAACAGTTCCTTTAATTGAATTAGAGCCTGGCTGTAGAGTCAGGAAATGTGTTTTCTACTCTGAGGGGAATGTAAAGGGAGAGCAGATGATTCACAGGCAGATCTGAAAACGTCGTAGCAAGATGTGTATTGGCCGTAAAGTTGCCCAGTTATCCCAAAGAACAGAGGTGAGTGGCATGTGGTAAACACTGATGCAGATAACCAGATGTTGCCTTAATGCTGCTCCTAAAAACTTAGTTCAATTTCCAGCCACCTAGAATAAAAAAAAGTCTCCTGATGGTACCTGGTGCTTTTAATGTCAACTAGTTCAGTTATATCTGCATTATCCTCTCCATGAAACATGAGGCTGGAAAGGCCTTCTAGACCTCCATTTTATAAAATAAATTTATTCTCCCCACAGCTCTAATTTGGAGACTTTTAGAGCTTCCTTGTTCTGAGGATTATACATTTTTATCTTGTTTCCAGGCCAAATTCATTTGGGTACCAGTCATACCCTTTTACTTTTTGACTAATGCTATCCTTTGGTTTAAATATGTTTCCCTTCCTGTTGTTCATTCCTGTAGTGCATTTATAGATGGAATCTTGCCCCTCACTCTTTCCTTCTCTCATAAAATGGGTTCCTAAGGTGACTGGGAAATGGATAACCTTTTTCTGCACTTGTTCAAAAGCTAAGAACCAGATGCAAAATTCTAGGTAAGATTTCATTCCTGCTTTGTACAATGCATTGATGCCCCCTTATAGTTTCCTGATTACTAGAACTGCAGTTGCATTTTTCCCATCTGCACGTCAGATCCATCCTTTGACTATCCTCACATCTATTCTTCTCCCACATCAGATGTTGTGTATAGCAGAAATCCTTGTTGATCTGTAGGTTCATAATGATGCATTTTGTCTTGCTGAATTTTATCCATTTCGATTCCATTATGGTTTAAAATTCTCTGTAAATGTAAACCAATACGAATATTGAATAAAATCACATGTATTGATAGGAATGTCATTACTCACTACCCTTATCTCATTTCAATGCTGCCTGGTTTTGTCCCCTCTTCTTCACCTGTATGTCCCTATTCACAAAGTACAGATTTGTTCAAACACTTTCTGCTGCTATATTCCAGTTCCTTCGGTATGCTGGAGCGGAGAGTCCCATACCCGGGAGAGGTCCTGGTAATATTTGTACAGGAGCTGGCAAAGAAATTCCAGACCTTTTCCATATTCAAGTGTGTTGCTTTCCCTAATCAGTTTTCCCTTTGAAACAGAAAATCTGAATCGCAAACCTACATTTGTTTATCATTTCATTTAATTTAAATAGAATCAATTTATGATCACCCAAGCTAGGATAATGTTTTTCAGCAACTTCTTTATCATATCCTTAACACCTGCAAGAATCATATTTGAAGTCATATCATCTCTTGTTGATTCAGGCACAATTTGATGAGAAAAATCTATTAGATATTATATCCAGGACTATCTAACCTTACATTTAATAGCATTTGCTCTCCAGTCTATTATCTGGGAGGTTTGTCTTCCCATGCTAGTTCCCAGTAATATATGGCTCTTTAATAACACTACAAAGATTTTATGCAGATATGATTTAATAAAACAGAGAAGCCTTCTAGCACCAACCTGGCAGACCCTTTTATCCATGCTCTGTCCCCTACTGGTTCCTTACAGCCTGTCTTGTGTTAGCACAAGACTGAAAGGGGAGCAGTTGTCATACATGGAATTTTCTGGATAATGCAGATGGATTTCAGAGAAGTAATTTACACAACATCTGCGTTGCAAGGAGGATTGAGAAGTTTGAAATTGCACAATAAAGTCAACCTTTTATGCTAGAAAAAACAAATAACATGGGGCCTGCCATTACTTCTGTTTACATGAGCATTAGACTGTGCCACAGCCAGACAACAGCTAGAAGATAATAGCTGTGAAAGCTTATTTTATTATCACTGTTGATCCCATCCGCAAAACATTTTCTACCATTATGAAAAATAGGCTCAGTGATACTCTTGAATCTGAATCTTCAGTTTCTGCTTATAGAAGCAAAACCAAGACATTGGAAATTTTACTGTTGAAAAAAGCTGCCAGATTTTTCTCTCTGAAGAAACCACAACTTGTTGAACTGTGAAGTCCTTCACAATATACAAGCCACAGCACTTTTATCACCACAAAGTAGCTGGCCCCTGATACCACATGAATGTGCTGTGGGTTCTCTTTTCCATATAAATATTTTTAGCATTTGGGTTTTCCTTGATTTTTGATGGATTGAACTCCCTGAGGAGTGGCTGGTGAAATACAATGAACTTCCTCATATCTGAGCACCATGGGAATAGCCCTGCTCTCCTCCACATCCAGCCCATGGAGAACTGTGCCATAAAAACAACATAATTAAGTGACTGACTTCTTAAAAGGCAGCTTTTCTTCCTAGCATTTGGAAACATCCTTGCTAACATCTAAACACGGTAGAGTTGATTTACAGCTTGTTTGGATCATACAGGTAGGAGCTGATTTGCTTTTGTAAGTTATCACTGAGAGGGTGAGAAAAACTTGTTTTATGAGAGGCAAAACCCTAGCTGACCCCAGGCCATAAGAATGCCCTTCTCCATCTAACCAGCTCACTGGAGAGGTGTGGTTTTGGCACAGGATCAGGAAAAATTACACCAGATAAATAAATGCAGTTCTGACAGACCCAGACTGCTGTCCCTGGACAAGCCACGTCTTTTCTTCCTCCATTCAGTAGTCACCAAGTAAAAGTAAAGTCTCCCTGAAGAGATAAGAAAGTATTAGCACTTTGGTGGAAACATGGTAGAAAATGAGGCTAGACAAATAAGTGCAAGCCTTTGCACAGATGAACTCGCAGAAGGCTCACTTGTTCACAGTCAACTTTTTTTTTTAAAAAAAAGTGGTGTGCCCTACAAGGCCCATACAAATATCTATAGGTTATACCTGTACAACTTCCTCATGCTGACAATCTCCAGCTTATCTAGGAGCATTTTCAAGGGGAACTCAATGTCTGTCATCGTCTTTGAAGTGATGCAGAAATAATCAAACATCCAGACAGTCCAAATAAGATTCTAGGTGAGCAGTTAGTTAACTCTCTAATTAGAGTTAACAGTTAGTTAACTCTAATTAGTCTGAGCAGCTGGAAAGCAAATGACTAGGAAAGCTGTCACCACTGACCAGCATGGCAGGTGTTCCCCCAGTGACTGATAATGGCTATGGAGCCATCCCAGGGGCATTTTACTTCCTTATGTAGGAAATCCCAGGCTATGGGACAACTTCTTCCAGAATCATCATCTAGGTTTGTAGATGTGGAAAGAAGGGATCCCTTTAGAAAGGGCCTACCAGCAACCTGACTTGTCCTTCTGGTCTTTAATAGTGGCAAAGAGCTGCAGGTTGGGTGTTCTGGAATGGGAAGGTATGTATTTGGCATGTGGCAGGCCTCAAACAGACAGATATATCTAGCACCAGCCGTGAGCCTATTTACTGAAAGGATCCTGAAAGCAGCAGTAAGGTGAAAAAATGAAACAGAGAGTAGCCAGCCCTCGGGGAGCAACCAGAACTCAAGACCTAGCATAAGGCTGTCAAATGCAGCAGCCAGTCAGTGACAGGTTCAGTAACAGCCTCCAGACAAGCCACTGTCAGCCTGTCCTTGTGAGTATCTAGAAGAGAGAATTCCCTCTGACCCAGCTCTGCACAGGCTGTTGCCCACCTCTTGCGGCATGAGCTTGGATAAAGCACAGAACCTTTGGGTTTCCTGCAGAGCGCAGCCACAGCCCGCACTCCTTATGCCTTTGGGTGCAACACTCCTTCAGTCAAGCCCTTCCACGCTGACATCTTTACTTTTATTTTTTCTGGTTTGAAAAGAATTACTTCCATGGCAGGGGAAGGGCAGGGTCTGAATAGCGGAGAGGGCCCGAATCCTTCATCCTCGGATGCTGTATGCTTCTTGTGGCACTACGATGACACTGTCTGCTCTGTGGGGATGCTCTTGTTCCAGAGTGCTGTGTGTCAAAGCAGGCTACTTCCATGGTCGTTTTTGCAGATTTACATACAGGAGCAGAGAAGTAGCCAGGAGTTTTAGTTAACGTATTTGAATACAAGATATTTGATAGGAGAAACCGCAGAAGGGTCTCACAAAGTTTTGCATGAAGCAGTAATCTCAGGAAATTAACCGTGACAGCTACTGCAGGGCCCTGATGGAGCTGTGCCATGGCCATGGGATGCGAAGGAAGGTGCAGCGTCCGCCCAGTGGGCGCCTGAGGTATGACAAGCCCGGGAGCACCAACATTTCTGTCATTGCGAGAATTTCACCTCACCGAGCAATCTGGTAGCACTTCCAGTTTCTTGAAATTGCCGTGTCGAGGGCATCCGTCTAATTTTCTATGCTGCTCCTGTAACTGAGTTCACACTGCGGACCTGGACACAGAGATAGACTCCACCAGGGCCATGCTGCCCGGGGTTAAGTCTTCTCACGCCCCCCAGTACGCACATTACCAGAAAGCACAAGGATGTGCTCCCATTTCCTAGTGGCAGCAGGACTTCAGCATAGCTTGCAAAACACTTTTGCAAGTCTCTAATGGCAGGTGCAATAGAAACATTATTTACTACTGTATTTTCCTGGCGGCTTTCCTAGATCTTTCTTGGAGCAGATGGAGAATGAGCAGCACTAACACTGAAGCTGTGGGTGCAATAATTCACACATGCCTAATACTCCTCTGAGTAGCAGTCACTTCCTTCTGTATGGAAAAGTGTGCTTAACCATTGGTACTACAACAGCCGAGCCCTTCCCTCACACAGCAACCCAGAAGATACTATTCATGAGTGCTCCCCTAGACAGCTGGGAAGGGGCTTGTTGCTGCCACGAGCTGTAAGATGCCAGGGCTGAGAGTTACAGCAAAGGAGCAGTGATGAGGAAAAATATGTGAAATATTTTCCTCCACCCCCAGGGGACAGGTCACAATCCTATTACCATGAAGTAGAGGGAAGTGAAGGAAGAAGACTTTGAGTAATGTAATCAAACAACATTGTAGGAACAAGGAAATACTCTTGTTTCTCGCAGAATGGTGTGAGCAACCAGAGGCATTAGAAATCCCAAATCCTCAGTGCACATGACTCACCTTAAAATCCCCCCTGATACTGCCTCACCTTTCATTTCACAGTCTGTAACAGGCAGTGAGAGCACGTGCCCTGTACACGAGCCAGATGCAGTTTGATCAGCCTGGGAGGTCAGCAGCAGGTGCAGCGCGTATCTTCATGGGGAACGTGTCTCTGGGTGTAACCATAGGGTGCCCTGCATGGCTGTGCTCAGCTGGAACGTAAGTAAGGATTTCCTGGATTAGTCCAAATTTATTGTAAAAAGGGACAGAACAAATAGGGGGAAAAAATACGCAAAGCAATTTGAAAGTATTCATATAGCAAAGACTGTTGTTACACCAGCTCAGTCACAGCAATTTAAATGCATATCCTGGTATATACTGGCATGTGGACAGAGCTCCCAAGGCTAATACCCCGCGCTATCCTGTACCCCCTGATTTCGTGGTGGCTGCCCCAGCCAGGCAGACAAGTGAAGTACCAGTCACTTGCATTTGAGCCTCACTGTTTGGCTCTAAGGACAATAGTGGGAATAAACACCTCTCTCAGCCTTGAAAAAGGCCAGTGCAAGATCTGTTCATATTCTCTGCTTCCGTTCCCCCTTGGCCTCCCTCCAGCCTTTGAAGAAGTGGGCACAGGTGACAAACTGTCCTTGTGCAGGGCGGGCTGGGACAGGGCATTGCCCAGGTCCTGCATTCCCCATGTGTGCTCCTTCAGAGGGCAGGCAGCTCCCTCGCCCGTCGATGGCTATCTGCCACCTTTGACTCACCTATGGACACGCTTGCACGAGGACCAAGTTCCCCAGTCTCCCATCTTCTGCCCATGGGAGCTAATCTGGCAAGCACAGACTGCCTTTTCTGCATATAACCACCACGCTCCAGATGAAAAGCAAAAATTGAAAACAAAAAATAGGAAAGAGCATCTAATGAATGTCTTTCATCTATGTCAGATAGCCTTCACCATGCAGTTGAACCTCAGGCCACGTTAGTTTGCAAATATTTCTAGGTGAAGGAAATGCTTGGAGATAAAAAAAGGTGGTGAGTTATCTGCATTTCAGTCAGCTCCAGTGGACGGTGGGGCCCCATTCTTCTCTCCTATACCACCTCTCCCACATACGGTGAAAAACAATCACTGCCACACAGTGCTTCATAGAATTAAGAAAATACACCGTGCAGTAGAAACCCTCACATGACAGATGGGGGTCTGTGGCACAGAGCAATTAGATGACTTGCTAAAGGTCTCGCTAAGTCTGTAGCAAAGCCAAGGACTGACTAAAGATGTCAAATGCCAGTAACACTCCTGTGCTTTCCCCAGGGGACTATCTAAAAAGCAAGACTATCAAAATTAATCTAAACGATACAGACATGGAAAAAACCTTCCCTGTCAAATTCTATCCTTACCTCCATTTTTCAGAAGGGCTCCCTGTCCATTCCTCCCCTGACCTCTAGTGGTTTAAACTTTGTCCAATGTAGAAGAGTGACTAAGCTGAAGTGAAAAGTGACTGTGCTAGTTCTGGCCCAATAAAACGCAGTCTTTGTCTACAAAAAAACAAGAAACCGAATCCTAAGAGCCTCCAAATGACATTTGGAACTTGTAGAGTTCAAACCAGACAATCCTGGTTGTAAGCCTGTTTCTGCAGAAAGCAAAGAAGGTTTTTCAGAGGAAATATTAACCTTGATTTAGCCTTTCCTAAGCTTAAGCATGTGTGGGTTTCTATGGAGTTGTTCTGTTCCTCTCGCAGAGGGAGAAGAATTCAGGAGGTGCCTACAAACCCAGATAATACAGGGACATCAGAACTTGGGACAGTCTCCTCAGGGACATGCGCCAGCACAGTAGTAGCCAATTAAAACAATCATGTTCCTGTAACCCAGATGTGATTGCCTATAAAATATCCTTGCACGGGTAAACGGATAGAAATATATCGTGCTTTATTTTTGAGCTTTCTGGGTGAAGGGTGCCATAGATACACAAAGTAGTGTTTGATGCTGCATTAAGTGCTTAGTATACTGTATGAAGTCTGGATACTTTATGAAGAAATAAGATTTGAGCCAGAACATGCTCGATATCCAGTTTCTTTAATGAGTTAATGCACTGCTTGTAAAGACAACTACAAGGTCATTGTGCCTTCACTCTCATTGCTGCATGACACAAACACGTATATGACGACAGAAAGCCAGGAGCTCCTAAAGGAACATATACATTTCCAAAAGGATGATTTGCCATCATAACTTGGGCCAAAGCCTTCACTTCTGTTTCATGTCTATGTCTCAAAAAAAAAAAAAGCAAGGAAAATAACATATTCCTCCTTCTCCTCCTTCTATCCCTTCCCAGCCAAAGGAAGAAGTCTGGCTTACCTATCCAGATGACTTGGAAATACCCAAAACATGCTTTTAGCTGCCTCGTATTCTCTATTGCCTTGGACTTTTGGTCTTTAGGCCATTCAGGGAGTGACTGCCACTGCTCTGTAAGGGATCCAATTCACGCCTAGCCCTATATGCTAAATAATGAATACTGAACATGTTTAGCATTTGAGTTTTCCTTCTGCTGTCTCCCTGTTTTTCACTCACTGATGATGAGGGACCTCAGTGGGCTGTTAAGTACTAAACCTCACTGCAGCAGCTGACCTCCGCAGCCTGTGCTCTGAGGAGCTGGGGAACACCTCGCACAATAAGCCTTGCAGGAATAGTGAAATTGCTCCCACTGGTGATGCTGCTTCAGAAGTTGTGCTATATGGTCCCTGCCAGAACAGAGGGCTTGTAGTCCAGGAGCCTGCTCTGGGTACTAAAGTGCTGTGCCTTTGACAAAATACACCATTTCCTACCCAGTTGCCTTGGCAGCCTTATTTCAGGGTAAAGAACAAAGAGGATACTTATCCTCTTCTAATTGGGAGATGGCAAGTGCTTATAGATGCTGATGTATGCATTGGTAAGTGCTATTTCTCTCCTGGGAGTGCTTCCCATATGCCTGCTGTGGTCATGTAGATGGACAAAGGCATAGTCTGGATTTTTTTGAGCCATCACATATGTATACGTATATATAAGCTTCTGTTCACCAACATGAGCTTCTGAGCTCTATCTTCTTTTCCAACTAGTGCCAGAATGAGAAGGCTGTTAGGTTACAGATAGCTAGCTTCTCTTCTAGTTATCAGAAACAAACAAACAAAAAATTTGCTTTGAGATGACCCAGATTTTTCAGTTTCTATTTTCCAGCAGGAAGCTAAACCAACCCAAAATTTCATCAGATCACATTTGAAAACTTGTTAAATTTAGGTAAGTTTCTATGTTATACATTGTTTTCAAATGAAAAGTATTTTCCAGGAAAAAAAAAAAAAACACCCCAAACCAACAACAACAAAAAAACCAAAACCAAACCACCTTAGCAAAACTCAGACCTGCATTTTGAGGAAACAAGATATTTTTAGAGTGTGCAACTGGAGTGTGGTACTACTTGAGGGTTACACAAAGGCACAGCATACTGCACACTAATTCATTTGTCTTAACACATCACACGAAGATATAATAAGGGTAGAGCATTTACAGCAGCATCTCCAAGTTTTCTTTGAATGAAAGACCCCATTCTGCTGAGAGCCAGCACTTACACTTCAGTTATTTTGGATCAGTATGTTACCAACCAACTCAGCAGATAAGGCAAACAGAAGCATCTAGAAAAAGCAGTAGGAGTAGATCTAGAATTTAAACTCAGTCCAATATGTAGTTCAGTGCCATATGAAATATTAGTATTTATGCTTTTTTGTAGCTTATGAGACCTTTAGTGACCCTCAGTGTTCTGAATGAACAGGTATCTCCCCTATAATTATAGCAAATGCATAAAGGTCTTCAGACCTAACAAAACCCCCATGAAAATAATAAGATAAATGTAGCTGTCTCTATTTGAAGCACCAGAAGTTCCCTAACTGGGTCACTGGCCTTGTGAGAGTAGCTTTAGCACCTTGCAGAAACACTTGCATGCCTAACCTTCATTACTGGTGTTTTGAGGTAAAACCACAAGTGACGCTCTTACCCCCATTTCTCCTCCCCTTCTGCAAATATCAGCAGAGCCTGCTCGTTGCTCTCTCTGCTACATTTCTTCCTAAAGCAAGAATTCCTTGTAAGAGGAACAGGGATGTGGGGAAGATTATGGCAGAAATCGACTCTGCTTTTTCTAACCAGGACTAGTTCCAGGTGATCAACAGCTCATAATTTGCTGTTGATTTAGAAATGGATTTCCTGTAATCTCTTTGTACAGAGGATGCAGTAAAAAACAAAAGGAAGGTGGGCAAAGGAGCCTGGAAAAGATGTTTTATTGCTCAGTAAGAGGGAAAGCAGGTCTTCTCTGTTATTTTTAACAACAATGACCTGCTCTCCTTCTCAGCTTCAAGTCTGGAGTTTCAGCCAAAACACAGATCCCAGACCTCCTTCAGAGCCCTTGGAGGCGATGTCTAAAACATTAGGATAGCAGCAGGAATCGTTGCATGCACTTATCAGTAATTCTAAGAATAAAACCATGTGCAGGAACAAGTATCCATTTATGAAGGGAAAGAGAGCAAAAATTTTCACTTAACTTTCTTTGCAATCAGTCTTTCAAACTCTCTCTGTTCCTGGCATCACACAGTTCCTTCAAGCAAGGAGAAATTATCTTCCACTATAAAATAAATTTTCTGATATCAGAATAAAAGAGACATGGGTGGAAGCTGATGCAACAGCCATTCAGTTTGCTTTGAACTGCACGTTAGTCACATACCTGCATAACATCCAAGTGTCACAGAGGACAATTTAACACCAGATATGTAAAAAAAAAAACCCAAACATCTAACATACAGGCAGTGGGTTGGGTGCATGAGGGAATACAAAGTATTCCAGCTTTTCTACAGAAATTCTGCTACCTACTAGAAATAGAAAAGCCACTTAAAAGTATTAGCTTTACAGCGATGCTTTTTTATTAGTCTGCCTTCATCCATGAACGTTCCCAGAAGAGATTGCTGTTTTCAACTTCCTTCTACCTAACCTATCCAGATGGGCAAGAGCAACCTTATTCTCCTAAAAACTAAAGCTTCTTCCACACAACTTGATCCTCAGTTCAGCTTTTCAGGAATGGAAACACAGCCAGATCCTTCCAGGCTGACGCTGTTCAGGTCTGTCTTTATGTTGTGATCATCCTGTAACTCACTCTTCCTATCTCTTGGATTCAAATGTACCAAAATTGCCAAACGTCCATCAGTCCCCATTCCCACTCTGACAAACCCCCCTGCATCACGTGCAGAAATGCTGATAGCCACTTGCTGTTCCTAAAACATCTTACTCCTGCCCTGGTTTGTTATTGCTGGGCTGTTCTTGGCCATATGTGCCTTTTGAAAGGGACAAGATGACTCACACTTAAGGCTGAGTGAGATTTTCACATATTTTCAGTTTTCTTTTCTTGTCTGCTAATTTTTTTCTTAAGATACTGCTTTAAGGTAATTAAAATTATTTACTTGGGTTAAAAGGTACATCAGTTACATGTTTTTTTACATATTCCTGGCTTGAGTGAGGGACAGATAGAAATGTCACCACTGTAAGAGCCACTCACAGTTTAGCAGCTGACATATGGCCTGACTGCCTGAATCCAGTCCCCTGCCATGAGGGCAGACAACCACACACTAGATGTTCAGTCCCGAGGGATCCACGGCACTCGCATCACACACCCCTCCAAGGCAGGCCCAAAATTTGACAACAAGGCCACAATTGTCGTGTTCCATGAAGACCACAGAAAAGGTCAGGTCGCTCATGTTGGGTTCCTGAGAGAGCACTGTTGAATAAGGAGTGCCCTGAGAGCCCTGGGAAATTGCTGTGCTATGGGGGAGACATAAGCTCCCACAGTGCTCATGAATGGGAACATCAAAATTTGTTCCTAACATGAAACTGATAATCAGTTTAACCCTGAATATGACAGGATACATCACCCACACCTAAAAGATTTTAGCCTCCCTCACAGCAGTACCCTTTGCAAGAGAGTTAGGATGGGTCTGTACGCATTTAATTAGCCAGCAGACATCTTGATTTCACAAAGAGGATCTACAGAATTAGATCAGTTAATGCTGCCAGTAACATTTCACTGCAACAAATTAACATAGAGACCCAGGCTGTGATCTAATCATCACATCTCTGAAAAGACTCCCACTGGCCTTATTCTTTAGTCAGAGAGGTTCCCTGAAACTTTAGTGTGGGACTTTTCTAAATGCACCTAATGGGAGCACATATCTCAGTCATCAATGCTTTAATAAATACAACTTCTCACAGGCCGTTTGCATTTTGTTACTAGACCTCATTTTCTTGCTGTTATTTACACGAGCTTCAGTACCTTAACTGCTGTCCAGCTCATGCTCTTGGATGTACTTAACCTCACAAACACCCAGTGACATTGGTGTCCCCGTCTCAGCAACGAACATAATGACATCTCTACTGTATGGGGGAAAGAGTGAGGTACCTTGGTAACTTAGAATATCTGCATTTAAGGGACTCAATGCTATCACATAGGAAGGTTGTGGCAGGTCAGGGCTTCTCCAAGTTGTAGGCAAATTACAAATTTCTGCCATAATTCCTTAAAAAAAAAATACCTTGGAAGAAAGCCTACAGAGTCCATTGAGGAGTTTTCCCGGACAAGCTTGCTGTGAGCTTGTGTGTCATAGTGGGGATACTGCTGCATCTTCAACATGTACGGTTCATCAGCACAAGAACATTGAATGAGACCAGAACCACCAGCCAGAATTAAGAATGTAGAAATAATTTCATCCTCACTTTTCATACTCCTGAGGCGTTCTTGTTCAGATCTATTTTGACATGATTGCTTTGGGGTTTAATGCTAATAAGGATAAATTTAATTGCAATCTTGCTATTCCCTCTGAAATCATGAGGAGTACATGTAAATAATTTGAAGGGAATCATCTTTTTCGCTGCACTTTCCCATAAAGGAAACCAATGAGGGAAGAACCATCCATACGTTGGTGTTGATAGCATAACCTCCAGAGGGGTGTTCACTTTATACCAGAAGGCACTGGGCTCGATTGCATACTCAGTAGTGTTAATTTACATGCCAGGCTCCCAAAGACTGGATTTGGGAAGTCTTCCAGCAAATGAAGAGATTCCCTGTGGTCACTTCAAAGTGGTACAGAGTGAATATTTTTCTTCCTCTTTCCCTGTTTTGATGAGACTGGGGTTACTCTAGGTATGCTGCCAATTCTCATCCATTTATCTTTTTACCATCTGCTTCTGGTAACTTTTGTGTGTGCCAGAAACTTTGGATTTTTATTATCCACAGTTAATGCAACTATCTGGGAGTCTCTCCCTGTTTATTCTCCCCTCCCTTTCTTCCAGTCCTGAGCAAGTGGTAGTGGAAAAGGAGAGAAATAAAAGAGTGATCCCGTTATTCACAAGATGCCTTGACTTCACATCTCTAATAAAAGAATCTGTATCAACACATCCTGATATACTATAACATCAGTTGGTAACATATCATGGTTGTATTTCAACAGTTTCCCTGTTCATAAAGTATTTTTGGTTATTCCTCAGTTTTGTTACTAACATCCATAGTCCACAACCTTCCCACAACACGTGGAACTTCTTCACAGTTACAGGGAGATGCATAAAGTGGTGTCAACATCATCAAGACAGAAGAGACCTAAAAAAAAAATAATTTCTTTTTTTAGTACCCTAGGCAGGGTATCTTTGAGATGACATGATTTTCTGCACTATGAAGGCATAGTTACAAGGACCCATAGAGAGACCCTTTTTTAGATCTGTGAGGGATGTGATAAGATCAAATTAGCCCAGCAGAAAAAGTGTAATAGAAAAAAAATCCGTGAGGTGAAACAGGGATACTGGACTCACACAAGTGCAAAAAAGGTCAGGATACCCCAGTCACAGATGGAACACCGGCCACTCAGGATGACATCCCAGGTAGTGCATGTTTGCCAGCTTTATTTTAATGCTTTGGATGGACTCTACAGAGCTGCTCATATTTTTGTGCTGGCTGGAAGAAAGAGGCCAAAGTAAAGCAGCAAACCAGGGCCAGTAAGAGGTATCAAGGGTGAACTCTTTGAAAAATAAATGCAAAATAAAGATATGAAAAGCTTCTTCCTATATGCAGTCTTACTGCCAGAGAGTTAATAGAGCAGAGTTAGCCCACTGAGTGTCTGGTCTGTAGCTGCCAGACCATGCACCAAGCTGCTCCACCTGCTCACAGAGTGAAGGAGCACTCCTCCCAGCTGGGGCAAGAAACGCCCCTCAGATTCAGGTCTGATGGAACTTCAGCAAGACCTCAGGGTCACTGCAGTGTTTTAATTTCTGGAGAAGCCGCTGATCAGGCCACAAGAGACACCTCCATCCTTCAACAAAACCCACGTGCAGACAGTGAGGCTGTTACATTTATTAAAAAAGGAAAAAATGTTATAGCTGGATTTACTGATTTTTCTAAAAACACACCACATGGCAATTCAATTCTAGCTTCCCCTCACTCGAAGTCTACGAGCATGTTCTCACCCCACTAAAGATAAATGGAAACATTGCCATTGCAGAGCTTTTCTCTGAGAACAAAGTCTGCAGAGGGATGCTGATAGAACAGTAGATTTCTCGTGGCATCTTGTTTTTATAACCATTGTATACTAATGACAGATATGACAATTCTTCCTCAAACTACATGAAGCTTTCACATAATGCAGAAAGGTAAGGGTAAAGTTTATCGTTCATTATGGATTTTTTTTGTTGTTTTTTTAAACAGCTCTGCTTACAATGAGAAGCTACTTATCAAAGCCAATTGCAAGCTGTGAAGTGAGTGCATTTAACTCCAAAAAGCATGCCTTGTATTGCAGGGCTCAATTCACTTGTGGGAAGTCATGGTGAGGATGCAACTGTCTTTTATAGGTGACAATGATACCCTCAATAGCCACAAGCATTCTGGACTTCCAAATCCCTCATCGCTGCCCACTATATGATTCTCTTAGCATTAAGTGCTGGCACTGATGCAGTTTTCATATAAAGAGAATAACACAACTTACACAGCAAGCAAACTATTGATCTTAAGAAAATCCTGCAAGTGTAATAATGACCTTTAATTAGATGGGTAGAGGGAAGGCAGAAGTAGTTGCCTGAATTGGGAGAAGAAATAGAATTCCTACCTGGGACAGGGAATAAGAGAACAGTTGACGTCTTCCTCTTCTAATGGGAAGGAGGAGTGGGCAGTTGCTTGGCCATTTTACCGAGTTGCAGGGGAAGAAGGTCAGTGAAGAAAAGCTGCCTGGCAGACTACAGCTCTAGGCCCTGTGCCAAGTTTAGGTGTGGTTCCATGGCTAGCAGTACACCTCTGTCCCTAACAGGAGGAGAAGTAGAAAGGGAAGACATAGTTTACCCTGAAGGCTAAGGCAGCAACTGTCCTCTTCTGCTATGCAAGAGGCACAGGGGCTAGCAAGAGTGCCACTCAGAGGCACAATATGAAGATTTACAGAATACGTGCTGTAGGAACTAATCAGAATTTTGATAAAATATGCATGTGCACTAAATAAAATATCAAGTGATATAAATACATCTCTGTCCCAATTCATTCTGCTCTGCCAGGAAAGCGCAGCAGTCTATATAGCTTCACAAGGACTTCCTTCTCCGTGACACTGAACTGCAGTCCTCAGCTGTTTTACTCCTGGCAGCTACACGACAAGAGTGTGCTGCTGACAGATATCAATCACTTCAGGTGTTTCCCTGCACATCTGTCCCCATCAAAGTCCTAGAATTGCTTCTGAGCCTACACTCTTTTGCAGTCCTTTGCTTTTAAATGGACAATTATGAGCCAAATGTGGAGGCTTGAACTTTAAAAATCCCTTCAATTCTCTGGTTTCCACGCAATGGGACTTATACAAACACCATAATGTAGATTCGCATGGGGGGTTTTAGTTAGGTCTTTTACCAGGTGAAGGTCAATGCACATTAAGTAACAGCAGGCACAGATCTCAGAGTGCTCCATTGCTCCATTTACCTTTGTGCAAAGGCTTGTGCTGTACAAGTGGGATTCACCACTCCTATGCACTTGCCAAATCAAGTCTGACAAGCAGCTGCCGAGAGCCACAAGTAACTGGCATTTCCCATCATCTCCCTTTCCAGCCCCCACTGGTAAGCAGGGGACAAAGCAAGGCTAAAACAACTCTTCCAGGGCCCTTTCCCCAAGATTGAAGGCATTTTGGGTTAATGGGTTCCTTTTGGATTTTTCAAACAAAGGTTATTTTCGGGTTCTAAAATTCTTTTTTAGTTTCTTTTATGCCAGAACTGCACCCCCAGCATGCACTGTCCTCTCAGTGATGCTTGTGCCTTCTTTGGCACCTGAGTTTCAGCAAAGTCCAGACCATCTCTGACGTAACGCTCTCCTAGCACTGTGCACCATCCATCACTTAGGACCAACAGGCTTCCACCCACACGGAGTGAAGCTTAGGCATCTTTTCTTAAACACATTGGGGCAGAATGGTAGCTTTTGATCACTTTCACATACACTCCATCCTCATGAAGTGGGCCAAAGTGGCTGCCCTTGCAGGAGGAAGGGAAAGTAGCTGAGTTCAGATTAAGCTGACTTGGCTCTTTTTTGATAGAAATAGATGTCAGGGTCTGTTTATGATTTATGAACAGTGTCAGTTTTACAATATCAAGGATTAAAGCCCATGAAAATCAATAATACATGGAGATACAAACCCCAGTGAAAATGGGTTTGTGGGACCAATAGTACCTCTGGTAGAAAACCCATCACTCTCAAGCTAATATGTTATTTCTCTGTACTCCACCTGGTTATTTTTGACCATACAGTCGTAGTCCTTAAATATCTGCATAAATGTCATTCACAAGGAGAAGTGGCTGTATTGATTCACTTTGTCTGCACTGTCACCTACACTTCTCCAAGGCAGAAATATGATGCAAGGGAAGCTGAAAATTTACTCTAGGCTCTATCTAAACTGTAAGTTTCAGATTGAAAAAATAAGAAAAAGGCTTTTAAATAGCTACAAGGTAATTTTATTGTAAGGTACACGTGCAGTTTTACATGCCGATGAATGATTAGATGAAGGCAAAAGCAAATCTTGTAAGACGCCAGGCAAAATCTCATGGATCTGACCATTTACTAAAACAAGAAGTTATACAGCCAAGGCCTTTTTACCAGTTTTGAACACTGGGAAATGCCAGAACATTCTTGACAAAAGTATTCACCCCTTGAGCTTGCTTGGTATTTTTGATGTTACAGGGTACAGTAATCCAGCTGGCCTCAGCAGAACTTCACTAACAGCAAATTTGGACCTCTGTAGCTAATAGCAGAGTCTCTGTTCTTCCTCTCACACCCTGACCCAAGGGCAATAACTGGAATTTTTGTTAAGCATCTTTTGATTTTACAATTTGACTCTCACAGCTACAGCTTTATGAAACTGCAATTTATCTGTCTTTCCAACCCTTCCAATATAGGGACATACTACAGTGTTTCACCCCATGTTTGCTGACAAGCATTATCCTTTGTAACTGTTGCTTTTGGGATTGATGGATTCTAAGTTATGTGATGTTGACCAACATGAAAGTGAGCTTCCCAGTGTAATCGGAGGAATGCCCACATATACCATAAAGTTCAGAGGCAGAAGGATTCAGGTACAGATTTTTGCGTCAGAACTGGGATTTTCAAGGTATCTCCAGATCTTCTGAATTCGAGTTCAGCTTGTGAAAACCCCAGAGTGAGATGGAAGAACAGAGTTGTTCATATTTATTTTTGTATTAGTACTTAGATAAGAAAATGCAGCAGAACTTAATCACTTTGCCTCTCAATACTCAATGGGAAGTAATTTACTGAGTAAAAATATGTAAGCTTTCTATAGTCTATTTTCAGAGAAGATTCAAAATGTAAAGAAAAAAAAAATGAATTAGAAAGATAAATACCTTTCTGAATTGTTTTATTTAAATCTAGACAAAAGCCCACCAAATAAAAAAATTAAAAATTAAACCAGTCCTCCCCAACAGTGAAATAGGAGGAAGTGGTTATCTCTCTGATCTCTCTATGGTGATCTGCACTACTCCCACATACCACATGGAAACGTGCACATCTTGCTGTCCCCAGCAATTAAAGGAAATAATTTCAAAATAAGCTGAGATCTGGAGAAAGTCTTTGTGCTGCCAAATTCTTCCAGTTTTCTGAAAGAAGTGCTCACTCATCCATGCCACTTGAACAGGCTGGCTAACCTTTGGGAAGAGAACCTGTTAACGGATCAGAGTGGAAGGGAAGCAATCTGCAATGCTCAGCTGTCCTTCACCTAAGAGTCTGTCACGGCCTGTCAGCACAGCTGCCAAACCAGCTCGATAGCAACAGGAGTGTCCAGGGTACGCCCGGGCAGAACCAGCCCTACGCAGGGCACTGCGCTGTGTACTGGAGTGCCAAACCTGGCTCCACGCGAGGCTTGCTGGCCCCTCATCCAGCCCCTTCGGCTACACAGCACTGTGCTCGAGCACCCCACGCTCATTTCCACCTGTAATCCAGACCACGTGTGCTGTTGGATGGGGAACAGGAAGCAATCCTTGTCCCCCCACACCCCCAGAGTAGCAAAGTCCCCATGCCACTGCTCTTCATGCGAGCAGGAACATAGTTGTGCAGGTTGCCCAGCTCCAAAGCACATGAAGAGCAAATACTTCTGGCCACCTTCATCCTTACATCCCAGTACCCCAGAGGAAAAGAAAGCTGTGAGAACATCTGGCATCTCCTCTCAAAGATTCATGTGAAATAACTCCGGCTTATAGTAAATCAGCCTTGCATAGCTCTCGTACTCTCCAGCTGGGCAAGAATTACATTTGCATGAAGTACATCTATCTCCAAAGCAGATCATTGCCCTTCACATCACAGTTACCACTTGCTGCACTGACAACAGCTTGAGTATTTTTTCTAGGCTGTGATGCCTCTTCACTTTGTTCAAATCCCCTGCTAAATAAATTGGAAAGAGAAGAACTTCTTGCTTTGATTTCTCTGCAGATATGAGGCTGAACTGTTTCCGTCATTGTCACTAAATTACGGAGCCCTGTAAAAATAAGTTCTTTTCAGCTGTTACTCATTCTAGCTAAATCAAAGTTAGGGTGGAAGCAGCCACCCAGACTGCCATCTTGGCTCAGCTTCTGGGAGCATGCCAAACCTGCAGCCAAAATCATTGATGCTGTGGGGCCAAAGAGACAGCAAGGGGTGTAAGGCAGCCCAGCATCCAGCCCAAAACATTCCCTAGCTGGATAGGTAAACCTTTGGTTTTAGTGACTGAATCACCCATGGCAAATGCCACGCTAACAGCCTAGGAGCATTACTGCTCCTGGAGCTTTGAGACTGTGGGAAAGAAATGGTACATCCAGCCTGCAGGAGCTGTTGGTGGCCTTGTACTCTGAACTGGACAGACACACATGTACCACTCCTGAACAACACCTGGGCAAGGATAGCAAAAGTGTTTCATGCTAGCTTAAGAAATCCTGCTACTGTTGGAACCGATATTACCAATAATTTTCACAGACGTTAGTGCCCGGCGTTTTGCAGATGTCACACTCCCCCCACCCCCTTTAGACCAGTTGGAAGGGTATTTTGTTTCTTTGCACTACTGTCACTAAACATCTGAAGTGAGAGCCACACTCCACATTATATAAATGAAAAAGGTGCCTAGTGTTCATCAGTGCTGACTCAAGTTGGCTTTTAGTGGAGATTTAGATGAAAGCTCACCATCAGCTCGAATGTCTGCTGCCCATCCAAGTCCTCTTCTGAGCACAAGTCTGAGCTATGAGGCTAATTTCTGAAGCCACTGAGAGGATATTATCCAGGGTCTATTAACCATTGTAGCAGCAGGAGGTACATTACCATGGAACAACTTGCAAGAAAATAGCTTAGATTTACAGTGCAACTGAACTAACTGGGAAATTAAGTAGCCCCAGGTGTAGCTTGAGTAAGCTCCTTGTAACAGGAAGCAAGACTGAGTGAAAACTAAGCAGGAATGTCTCCAGGAAGGTGTGTGTTATTTTCCTAGAGATTTAATATCTATTAATATTAAGAATTGTACATTTTATCCAAATTTTTACCATAATCCTATGGGTATACGACAAATATACTTTGACTCACTATATACGTGGATAGAAATATAAATCCATTTGCAATTAATATTGTGCAGATACAGAAAATCACATTCCTGTGTGTGAACAATTCTTTACCAAAATATTTATGTCCATGCTGTTGTTTGTATGTGTCTTTACTACTGTGAAATACTACCAAGTCTAGAATATACACATCATGCATGTGGATCACAGTCCTGCACCATCATGATGGCATGATGCTAAATGCTCATATCGTGTTGAAAACTCAAGAGGTCTGGTTTACATACCTCTAGAGGAAAAGGGGGGGTGTAGAGGGGCACAGAAAGACACCCATAAGCTTACTGTAGCAGTCAAAATAAAATAGATAAATAAATCAAGGGAAAGATACCAAGCGCATACAGCATTGTGCACTGAAGATTGCATTACATGGTTGAGCAAACACAGTGAAATACTCCCAAGAGCTCTTTGCCCTTCCTGCAGTGCAATCCACATCCTTGAATAAGATTTAGATATAGCTCATATGTCTGCAGGGGAGAAGGCAGCTGGGAGGCAAACCCTCTCCTCTGTCCTGCGCAGGACCCGCCTGTGTTTGCAAGGTAAAGCACGATGGGATCTGCTGCTCCCGGCCCATGCAGCTGGGGAAGCCTGTGTGTGTAACCTTGCTTTTCCACCTCACGGAGCTCCCTGGTAACTCCTCAGGTAGTGCAGATCTGGAAATAGCCTGCACTAGCAGGAGAGCCAGCATTGCTTACCCCCACCTATAGCAAAGGATGATTAAACCGCAGCGTGAACTGGCACCTTTTACCTTAGGCTGGACATCCTGACACAGCTCTGCAAGACTGTCTGAGGAACCTCCCTGCACATAATATCCCCAATGGCATCTTTAACCATCATTTACAGGACAAAAGGGGAAAAAATATTCCACATTTATCTTTTAAATAGCAAAATTGACTTGTCCATTTGGGGAAAAAGCTAAATGATATTTTACTGCCATGCTTCCCCTCCCCATGTTTTTGATTTCCACATACATTCACAGATCTCAATTGCAGAATGACTGCACTAGACCAAAACTCAGAGGCTTTTTGTACTCCTAAAGCATTAGTTCTGCTCATGTCTGAGATATAAGGCTAAAAAATACCCAAACCCAACAAAACTCCCTACCAAAATTTAAGTGAATTAAAAACCAGCAGTACTTCACCACTTGCTAGTATTGCACAGTAATTACTAGATTGCTGCCCAGTACCAGGACAAGATCCGAGGGAGCCTGGGTACTTCCCTCAGGTCGGAGGTGAGGGGGTGTATTGGCTTTGTCAGGTTTTCCTTATCTAAGAACTGGAGTATACCCATCTAGACAGGAAGGAAGGTAGGACTTTACACACTTCCCTTTTGTTCCCCTCCCGCTGATCACAGAGCAGTAGGAGCCCAGCCCCCCCATAAAGCCCATCTCCCAGGGCTTTAGCCATCCAGGTTTGAAACTGGCAGCCTATACAGAGAACGCATGAAGAGTGGAGCGCTTCTATTTTTCTCTTACTCAGAAACATGAGCTGGAACAGTTTTACATTCATAACCAAATATCTCAATCAATGGCCAGTTAACTTATGCATTTAATTCAAGGATTTGACCTGGAGATGGTGGGAAGACGTTCACTCTGCTGCAGGTTCTGGAGAAAAGCCATCCCAATACCATAGCACATAAACAACAATCTAGGATCACTTCTACTGTATAACATCCAAGTTTTTGGGGCTGCAGCTGGGAAAAAATACCCACCAGGACAAAGCAGACTGACTGAAATCCAGGTTCTGACTAGACCGGGTACATATAACCAAAGCACCTCAGTGCAAAGGAATAATTCCTTGACTTCTTGGTAGAAGGACAAGTGTGGACTGAACGTCTCTATAAAAAGGAAGCTCTGTCTCTTTGCCAGACGAGACACACCCCGCAGGGCCAGGGAAAGCAGTCAATAACACACAGCGCTTGTTCACTCAGAATCAATGTTAAGCCAGCAGTGATGCAGGCATCCTCCAGAGGAAGCCACAACTATAAAGCAACTAATGGCATGAGTGGAAACCATGTGAGCGTGTGTTCGACTGTCAAAGAGGTCACATAACGGTCCTCCAACACTCGCCTTCATGCAACGGTGAATTTGTGGAGAGATGCAAGTTGAGGAATGATGTAGTATTGCACCTGCTTTAGTTCACAGATTTTTTTTCCCCGGTGTCTCTGCATTTCTAAAGCCAAATTCTATAAATGAGCAAGTTTTTACTATTCCTATTACATTTTGATTTGCATACAAACTGTTACAAACAAAACCATTACAAACTATTTACATACATAATATATGAAATTCCTCCATTGCATCTTCATGACCTTGACTGTTATCTGTCTTGTTTGTGTTACATAAGTTGAATTTCTAAAGCCATATTTTTCATGCTCCAACTATTTTTCCTGGCCTAATCCTAAAGGATCTTATCTTCATTAAGGCATCTGGGGTCCCAACATGTGATTGACATGTGCTTTGACACAAATTTGCCCAAGGCAAAACTCATGTCATGTAGCATCTCATCTGTAGTGCCAGGTATATAAAGTTAAATACAATAGAGGCATTTATTTTCCAAGTCTATGTTCCAAAACTCACTGCACTCACTGTTCCAGTTTCCAGCTCTATTCAAGGAAGCAAACAAAACCTACACAATTATTCTCTTGAAATAGGCTCCTTTATATTAAAACCAAATGAAAGTACATCCAAGATGAGCATCCTTAGTTGGACAGAGGAGCAATGCCTCTGCATATTATTAGTAAGACTAGCTGTTAAAAGAACACCAGTTTGTAATATAGTTGTATTTATGAAAATACTTGCTGCAAATACTGCCTGAATGTGTTGACCCCTTAAAGGCAATTACTGACTATGACTGCAGTTCAGATTGGTAATATATTGTGTTCGGCCTTCTGGGAAATATTCAAGAAAAGAAATCTAATTGAAATTTCGTGTCTTCTTACTGTACATTCCTTGTGCCTTCCATTGGAAGGGCTTCAGTTCCAAGAAAAGCTGCAGTGTTTTAGTGTGAAATCATGCTCTGTCTCCGATGTTACAGCTCAGTAGAAAAGCTTTTCCAATGCATATGTACAACCAAATTGACTATAGTGAAGCTGAACAGCAGTCTGCTTTGGTGTGAAATAAAATGCTTCTTTAGATCATCTAACTTACCTAGGGAAATCAGGGTGGCAAAAGATTTAACAGGCATTAAGGAAAAACAGTAGATCTATATAGACAAAAATAAATTCCTCATGAGATAACCAGAGCAGTGCCTAGGTGAGACAAACCTGCCATAGTTCTCCTTTTCATTGGGGCAAAATTAATCTCTTCTGCAGAGGAGCTGAGCAAGCCTGTTCACCCCTTTGGGTTACCTCACAGATGGAAGCATTCTGATGAAAATTCTGGCCTTTTGTTTGGATCATATCACTTACATCTGTTCTTACGCTTCATAAACCGCTCCAGCGGGGAGCGTAGGAACATCCACATCTGTCACCAGGGCTTAACAATCTCTTGAAGAAATCGTACTTTGTGTGGAGGTACAGAATGGACTGTATTCCCAGGCCATCCTGTAATGATCTGTAGTGATGCAAATAACCTGTTACACATGCACAGCTGCATCCTTACAAGACTAGTGAAGAACATTGCAACTTTATGTGTGGAGAGGTCCCAGATATGCTGTGGCAGAGCTACCCTGTGTCTCTATCACAACTGTTTCACTTAAAATGCAGTACACCCAGCAGTCTCCTGCCTTGCCTCCACCAGTTATAATCCACCAGGTATGCCAAAACTAGGAGAAATAGCAAACAGGCAAAAAGCAGAAAGCAAAATTCAAAGAAATTCCCCTATCATATCACAAAAGCTTTACTCTCATCTCATTCTAACGCTTTATTGGAAGTCACATAACTTCCTCATCACAAGGAAGACAGAGGCCTTGGTCAGGACTTGGATGATTGCTCCTTAGACAGGGTTCACAATACAGTAATGCTCAATCAATAAAAGTCTGAAGTGCTTATGTGTCACAACATTTAGCTAGTCAGATGAATTATATATTTAATGGTGTGATCCCTTTAGGAGGCAATAAGGATCAAGTTACAAATAAATACAATGGGAGGGAATTTCTGCAGGAAAAAACAAAAAAAACCAAAAAACAACACTTCAAATTGCAATTCTAGACGTAGTGCAGGTATTCCGAAGTGCTCAGTATTGCTCCTGATGGCAGAGTAGTTACAGATGGCAGATGAGAAGCAGCTAGAAGGGAATATGACTTGGCTGCTCACAGGCTTTGCAAATCAGGACACTGGTACAAAATGAGGCAACTTCACCGTCTTACCAAAACCTGTCTGCAGTCAGGCCTCTGGAGCAAGGAACTCCCAGTGAAAGGCATTGCTGGAGCCCGTGGGATGCATTTTGAAAATGATGCAGAAGGAAAACACATCAGCTCCTATTGCTCTGGAGTCTCTTGTTCCATTGCAACCTCTTCAATCCTGTAACCTCCAGGGGTTACAGTACAAGGAAACTCAGCAGTAGCTCAGCTCACCATCCTTATGAAAAGTACTTACTATTTATGTATTCTTTCCTCCTTCAGATCTTCAAGTGCTTTCACACATAAGCATTGAAATTTATCTCATGTATGGCCAAACCACAAATCTTTGTTTTCCAGCCAAAGTCACACACCCAGTTCTCTGTCCCTTGGTACGACTCAGGTATCCTCCTCTTGCTCAAATGTGAGACACATGGGACACAGCAAGAAAACCACCAGAACAATTCACCTGGAAACATGGAGGATACCTAATTATAAAACTTGCTTTTTACAGTTTTGAATGGTGGAAGTCCAAAGAGAGAACCCCTCCTGCAGGAGTGCTGGTAAGAAAGCTTGAGTAAATCAACCTCCAACACATCCTATCCAGGGTACAAGACATTTCTGATTGAAGCACTCGAAGCCACATTGTTTAATATCAGAAAAAAGCTCTATTGAAGTATTTTTCCATTGATCTCTCCCTGTGATAATATATCCTGAGTCCCAGGGCACTTCCTATTAATTAGAAAAGCATTTAAGCATTGCAAAATCACTGAGAAAACACAGCAGAAACTCCTTGGACCACATCTTTCAGATGTTTAAAACAACTTAGTATAGCATGGAATCAAATATTAACTATGCCCTGGAAGGATGCATAGGGTCATTTATAAATATCAATAGTGCAGTGTCTATGTTATTGAAGTAATTACTTCATTTCTCTTACTACCGTCTGGAAAACAAATCCTTCAGCAATGCTGGACCTGAGCTTTGTGCTCCTTCAGTCAGGACTTCAATTCTGTTTTTTCACTCAGACCTTACCTTGCTGCTCTGCATATCACAGCCAAGGTTTATCCCAGAGGTCACTGCATTTTTAATCAGCATTTCAAAATCTCTGTGAATGGAAAACACTACATAAAGTGTCAGGGCGTTTTTTTTCTTTTTTTTTTTTTTTTTTTTTTACCAGTGCCCAATTCTTAGTGATTTGTTATGTCTAATTAGTCAGTATTCAAATGTGCCATGCATTAATTTGGGCACTGCTCAAATCCCACACAGATTTCATATGAAAATGAATTATCTGAATTTTAAACACAGTCTGTTCCACCAATTACGACATATTAAGCAAGCTCACAAGCCATTAAAGCCATAAAATGCCAGTTGACCTAACAACCTGCAGTGGTAGGGAATGAACAAAGCTATTTACTTTATTGACTGATGCTCAGAAGCCAGAGCTACATGCACACTCTGATTCTGTATCCTTTGATTTCTCTAAGGTCTGGGTGAAGTCCAGATGCTAGACTACTGTGCTCTCTGCACAGAACCATTGGCCATTCCAACACATAAGCAGAGTCTTGACATTCCCCAGAGCCAGAAAGCACTCTGACCTGCTCAGGCTACAGCCACAGAATGCAAATCATCCTGCCTGCTTCACCTTTCCAGTATGATACTTAAATCATTTTAGCTAATGGACTTTAAATACATCTTTTAGGGTAGTCTAGACAGCTCCTGAAGACACTTGTAAGGAGTAGTCTCCACAGCAAGGAGGTACCTTTTATACTTCTGTGCCAATTTGTATTGGAGAAAAAGCACAGACTGATAAAACCAAACTTAACCAGTCAAAGCCAGACATAACCCCCCCACTCCTCTCACTGATGCTAGCTACAGTCAAGTTTACCAAGGTTTTGCCTTCACTAAGCCTTGTACATTTAAATTAAAGTTCTCCTTTTTGAGCTGAAGGAACAGCCATGTATACCAGCCTTCCAAGGTTCACCCGTTGCCTCTGGCACATAAATCCATGGACATTAGCTAGTCTAGACTAGGAATGTATGGGGTGGTAGCTAGACTATTGACCTTAGCATAGGAAAATAAAAGTGCATTTTAACACATGCATTAAAGTATGCTCTACCTCTGCTAATGCATTTTAGCAATCTAGCACAGACACTGCCTCTGAGTCAGTCTAGACAAGGCCATAGAGACTCCTTGGAATCTGGGCTGAGCACTTGACATTCGTTTCCCAGAATTGCAAGAGCTTTATTTTAATTCAGCACTATAGCACCTTCCAAACACAGCAACCTGTGAAATAAATGTTTCAGGGTTCATATCAGGGTTAGCCTGACTACTTTGGCAACACTTCCTCCTCCAAATAAGTGCAGAAATTATAGGAGAAAAGCAAATCCACCCAAACTATGGCAGCAATCCAGGACAAGAATGATTAGTAAAATTAACTTAAGGTTAAAAAAATGCAGGACTGCTAAGATCTTGGTAAGTAACAAGCCCTTTTATTCCACCACTGAAGCTTCTATAAGGCAGCAACATTCAGAAGGGTGATAGTATCCTCAAGTTATCCAATAGTAAATGAAAGGGAAACTAGCTCAGCTCTGATTGTTTCTCCACATAGTATCAGAAAAAATGTGAAGGAAAACCTTAGAGCAAAGTAGGGGTTTTTGGCTGTTAGTCTTTAGGCAGAACTGACTTGGTAGCTCTTTTCAAAATGAAATGGGGTCAGGTAGAGAAGGGGGCTTGGCGAATCATCCATAAAACCTTGTTTCACTGTCCTGGCAACAGGATCAGTTCCATATATCGGCATGTCATGAAAACTGATTAACTTCTTTAGGCCCTATGGACCCAGAGATGAGCAAATAATTTTTTTGTTGTTGTTGTTTTACTTCAATACGAATTTGGGGGGGTGGGAGAGAGAAATTTCAGGGTGGGGAGGTGAAGAGACAGATTTGTTTTGTTTTGGGTTAAACAAGCTTTTAACCAAGGAGCATCTCTAGCCCAAATGAGATATTTTACTTTGCCTTTGTAATATGTAAGACAAAAAAATTTAAATTTATATTTTTTCAATTTCAAACATTACATTTTGTAAGTGAAAGTCAGTTTTTCAACTGGAAGTCTTGAAGCAAAATGCTTTGGTATCTTAAAAGTACTGTCCTCTTTCCCTCTGTCATTTTTAGCTAAAATTATTTGCTAACTGCTTCACTCTTTCCTCAGTAAAGTTGAAGGACAGCATACTGGTCAGGCATTTAGTGCTGAGCACAGCAAAGGTGTTTCTTATTGCACCTGTCCCCTGGGATTAAGGCACACTTTAGTATGGATTTAGCCATCATGTCTGGTAACATTTCTTAAGCTATCAAGGACTACCTAGTACCAACACTACATCCTAGGAGACCTTTGCAATTCCTGTTTTGGTCTGTCTTAAATCTTCTGATCAGCACAACAGGATTAAGCCTGTACATAAGAGGGATGACAGAACAGCTAAAGCTCCCTACGTTTAAACACATCTAATTGTGTCTTTACTGCCCAGGTTTTTTCTGCGACAACTGTCCTTCCAATATCATCTTTATCTGGATATAATTAAGCTGGTAAGTGGCAAAGAAGAAACTGAAGAGCTCTGTCTGAGTGGAGATTAAACAAAAGCTATTGTATAGCAGGTGACAATCTTCGTGCAGGTGCCAGCTTCACTAACAAGGAAGAGTCAAACTTCTGTGCACAAGAAGATAGTCTCTCAAGGATGTGGTTATTTTTTTTCCAAGAAATGGGCAGTGACAAGACAGCAGAGACATCGCTCCATTGTGCTGCTCTCCTCTAACTCAGAACCTTTGCACTGAGGCACTGACCCAGAAGATGACCGCTCGAGGGAGCAAATCACCAAGTTACTGTGCCTTCTGGAGCATCATGCTCACAATACACAGCTTTCCTCCCAGCACTGAACTCTGAGCTGCTCCAGGATTAATTTCTCCATGAACTGTAGAAAAACCACACGTCTTTCTGGGCAGAAGGAAAGAGACTTGTGACAACTCACGGGGAGACTATGAAATCATTTAATCATTTCTCCTGCAAAGTGGGAGGCTACCAACCTTCACGAGACCAGCATTTGGGCACTTGCCATGCCCCTAATATGCCAGCCAGTAGGGGCTGAAATCACCTCTTAGCTCACCTGATAGCTGAATGGCAAAGGGACTCACCCTCATGCACAAAAGGCAACGGTTGTAAGCAACTGGTCAAGCAGCTTCTGTAGCTCATTGGATGGACATCTTATTAGTGATGGTCTGATCCACGCATCCTCCCTGCTGCTGCTGTTTGCAAACACCCAACTGCTATGGTCCCACCTTATCTGTGACCAAGGAGCAGCTCATCAGAATCATAATCACAAGGCAGATCTTCAAAATTACTGATTTTTCCCTTCACTCTCTGCATATTAATGAAGCATTTGGGAATGCTGATATCATAAGCAGAAAGAAAAAAATCTTTCCCTTCAGAACAATCACACCAGGAACCTTCTATATCTCCCTATGAGAAGAATTACTTTTATGTTATACTTAATGACTGAGCAACCACACAAGCAACGCAACAGGCAAGAGTCATCTGTTGAGATAACAAGCAACACGCTCCACACATTTAGATTTTCCACATCTCAGACACCTGTGAGCTTTCATACCATTCCCAGCACTGCAGAGGCTCTGCCTCTTGGTGCATTCCCACCCCAACCCCCATCTGGTAAGCCTGTGGGAAGCAAAGACAGGAGGTGAATTTGACTGTCACTCATTCGGATAAATCAATGCCAAAATGAGTCTTGAGTTTAGATTTCTAAAGGGCTTTCTCAGTCTTCACCAAATCCTGCTTTGCATGCAAGATTTGCCAAGGCGTCAGATTTTAGCCAAACTAATCAATAAAAATGATAAAATTGGAAAAAATAGAAACTTCAGAAATTTTTTAAAGAGCAAAACTGTTCTACCATGCAGGCAGATGAGGCCACGTGTGTAAGAAACACACTTCGCTGTCTGAACAGAAAAAATTATGAAGTAGTAGGGTAGGTTTTATAATGGAAGATAAAACTGTTACCCTTGCCAATCATAGGTCAAAATCATCAAAACTACTAAAGCAAAAAGGAAAGAGATGCACCTGCTACTAGAGAATGAAAGACAAGGATGAAGAAATAAAAACAGAGGTGGAAAGGCCTTTCATATTACGCAGGAGAGAAAGGCTTTTTTTTCATGAATTTAAATTAAAACTGTGCAAGGAGATCACTTTGCTGGTAAGAAAAGACGGATGCTTGTCATTAGCACAAATAAACTGGTGTCTGACACATTTTGTCTGCAACTCTTTGCTGCAACAGGGAAGGCAGAACCTTGCCAGATTGTTGTGGCTAAAAAAAATAAAAATAAAAACCCCACAGAATAGTGGCAAAATGAAGTTACTGAAAAAAAAATTAAAAATTTTCTTTAATCCATTTACCATACTGCTATTAAGGATTCAAGTCCAACACATTTCCTTTTTAGAAACAGGAAAAAGGTTCTTTGTGCCTGACTTAATTTACTGGGTTTATGTGGCAAGGATTTGTTAGTGAGGGGGCTACAGGGGTGGCTTCTGTGAGGAGCTGCTCAAAGCTCCCCCGTGTCTGACAGAGCCAGCACCAGCCAGCTCCTGGGAGGACCCGAGGCCCCGTGGATCCCACGCTGGGGCAGATTCACTGGCGGGACTGGTGACTCCGCGGGGACCCTCGCTGGAGCAGTTTGTAAGGACTCGACATTAGAGAAGTTCATGAAGAACTGTCTCCCATGGGAGGGAGCCCACGCTGGAGCAGGGGGAGAGTGTGAGGAGTCCTGCCCCTGAGGAGGAAGGAGGGGCAGAGACAACAGGTGATGGACTGACCACAATCCCCATCCCCTGTGCTGCTGGGGGGAGGAAGGAGAGAAATCAGGAGCAAAGCTGAGCCCAGGAAGAAGGGAGGGGTGGGGAAAGGTGTTTTTAAGATTTGGTTTTATCACTCATTATCCTACACTGACTTAATTGGTAACAAATTGAACTAATTTCCCCAAGTTGAGTCTGTTCTGCCCATGACAGTAATTGGTGAGTGATCTCTTCTCATCCTTATCTCGACCCACATTCTCTCTCCCCCATCCAGCTGAGGAGGGGAGTGACAGAGCACCTTGGTGCATCCAGCCAGGGTCAGCCCTCCACACTTACAAAGGAAATAAAGCCTGTGCAGTGGTGATCCATGCAGCTATCCGTATCTGTGCCCTTTGCTGCCAGAATGACTCAGATCTCTGCCAAGAGGTTAGCAATTTCATTCTAGTGAAGTAGGTGGTCTGACTCTGGATGATGAAACTGGAAACGGTAACTGAAGAATACCTTATGAAATGCAACTCTAAATTACATTTTCCAACGCAGTGAAATGCTTGCTCCTACCTCTGGTTTTGGAGACAGCTTGATGAGGATTCTGATGCACACATGGGTCTGGCAGTCAGGAATATGCAAGTACCTACAGAGCAGCAACGGACAGTCTGTGGGCTGTTTTGTTTGGGGGTTTTTTGAGAGGCGAGGAGGAAAGTAGTAAGAGGAAAGGAGTGGGTTGCTTGTTTTCTCCACACATTAAAGTAGCAGTTAAGCACTACAAACTTGCTCAGTTAGCCTTTGGTATCAGTCAGAGGAGTGTTTTGTCTCCTAAGACTGCTGCACAAGCGTGTCCATTCTGGACATTCAGACAGGGAGCAACAGGCACCGTTGCTGGCAACAGAACTACTTCAAACTAGAATTTACCACTAGAACTAGAGCTTCTGGAAGGCCAAACCCAATTCATCAACAGTGGAAAACAGTTTAAAATGAAAAAAAATTTCAACTGCAGTTGGAGTAGCACAAACAAAACAGCTTTACATTCAGCATGGTATTTTATCCAATAAATTTGATGCCAGTGAAGGGCATCCGCTGTCTCTGATCCACACTGGGACTGCAGAGCAGGCAAAAGCAGGACTAGTTTTGGGTGCATGCCTGATCAGATAAATAAGACTTCCCTGTGCATTGCATGACCTTCTCAATCTTTACACTCCACCATGGCTGCTGACTATGCCTGCCAGCTACTGCCAGGGGTTGAACAATCAGGTACTAGAAGGGTTTGCACTCTCAGGGCAGTTTGCTTCTCTCTTCCATTACAAAAGCAGCTGTATTTCACAACCTTAGCCCAGGCACACATTTGTCTAGCAATCCAGACTGGATCCAACAGTGTATCTTGTATGTGACAATACATCATTCCATAGCCAAAACACCCCTCAGGTGTTACTAATGATGAATGAAGCACCAAACTTTGTGTTCTCAGCTGTTAACACTTTAGGCAGATATCATATCACACTAGACATGAGAGTATATTTAACTTGTACCAGGACACAGCTTCCCCCCGGTTGCAAAGCAGGATGTATGACTGAGGCATACAACACAGATCGGGTTTGTTTGCTGGCTGACAGTGTGATATAATGCGAGTTTCCATCAGTGTGGTGCAATCCTGGCAGTGCAGCCTTCCCCACAGAGGCGAGCAGAGGCAGCTCAGATAAGCACATCAGAAGGGAGCAGCAGGAATCTCCATCTAACTTTGTTCTTTAAATGTATTTGAAGAAGCTGTAAATACCCAGTGCTATGGAGAAGGGGAGAGTGGAGTGGCCCTCCCTCCTGTGACTAGATTGGCTATTCATTAGTCAGCAGGCAGCCCTCCAAAGCACACTGGTACATCTTGAGCTTTCAGCCTGCTTCCTGCTGTGCCGTCTGCTTCATTTATATTTTATTCTGTTCCCTTCAGGACAGCACTCTGTCTTACTCCCTCAGAAGGCAAACTGCACGCGATGAGCACAAGCGCTTGGTAAAGGCCTAAGTCCAACAGCACAGGCCAACAAGTACCATCTGCTGGGGAGCAAGAAGTACCCAAAGAGAGGAGCTTGGCTAGAGAAGTGTCCTGACATTCGATATCAAAGTCTCATGCAAATCCCGGAGGCTCACAAATGCAGATTCATAGGAATGCAGAAGTTTAACAGTAATGGGACAAAAATCTCAGGAGTACCTAGATGGTCCAGCACGCTGGAAGTCATGAGGATCAAAGAAAATACTTGCTATGTGCAAAAGGAAGTGTTAACCCAGCCCTTTTGTGAAACTAAAGTCAAACATCACTGTTAGCATGACAAATTAACAGCAACTCTAGATCGTTAATACTTCTGAAGGTCTCAAATTTTCCAAAGGTGGTAGGGGAAAAATATACCACCCTCCAAACCCCTCAGAGAGGGTTTGCACTTAGACATCCTTTAAAGGTTATTTTCCAGAGAGCTCAATATTCCATATGCCACACTATTAAACATACCTGGCACATATTCTGGATAATGGAAAAGACATTTCCTAACACTGATGCCAAATGCAACTGCTACACTTGTAGCGTAACTCCTACACCTTCCTGTGAAAACACAGGGAGCAGATATCAGGCGGCTTGTAAATAGCTGAATAGGTCAGACCTATAAGCTACTGAAGTCCTGATGCTTAATAGAAGAAAACCTGCAATAGATAGTTATTAGATAATACAGCCCTAGTAAAAGGTGCACTTTTTTCTCCAAACCACAGTTAGAGGGGTAGACATATATTGAAGAGCTCTCTCTCCTAAATTGCTATTAACTGTACTAAAAACGTCACGAGTGTGCCTGGACAGGCAGTGTTCAAGCCATTTGTGCACAGAAGGATTCCTTCTATGCAATCATGTGAGCTGGAGGTACAGTAAACTCATGATGCAATGAATGCTGTATCAGACAGGTATGAATTTCTTCTTGATTAGAGTAGAAGAGCAGGCACAGACACTTAACAGCACACACATCCCACAAAGGAGAAAGGTTCTTGTTATCTGTTTAGATACCTTCTTCTGGTGGTGCAGGGGATAATGTATTAAATCTTGTGCTGGTGGTTCTGTATACACAAGGGATTTGACCATCTGTTGTAACTATTCTTATTCTACTTAAATGAGACCACTCCAACAGCCAGCAGTATTTGCCTAATCAGGGGGATCCAGGGACAATAACTACATAGGACTTCAGCTTCACAACTGTCAGAATTTGCATGTTGGCTTCCGTTCTGACCCAAAATAAAAGGAGAGCTTTCCAATTCCAACAAAGCAGCCTCAAAGTAGCCACTTAAATACTAGCTAGATAGAAAATCCTGGTTCAAACTTGTGCTGTTTCTCTTCTTGACCATAGATTTGGCCCTAGATCCACTTTAGGCAGCGGTTGAGACTAGCTTTCACCCATGACTTAATCTCAGAAACTTTAAAAAAATAAAAAGAAAAATATTTTGGTTAGATCTCAGACATATTCACAAGAAGGGCATGCTGAACTGTGCTCCAGAATGTCAGACGTTCCCTTCCCAAGCAGTTTTCAAATATCATTGAAGATTCTCAAGATCTAAATTTTTTTTTTAATTACTCAGATGTTGTCCAGGAAATAACATTTAAGGCTGATGCCAGACAATCGAACTGTTTGGACTACCTCAAAAACAGCCTCAGAGTAGCATCCAACATTTTGTCAGCAAGCAGTAGTAGGTGTTAACACAAGAGCTCAGGACAGAAACCAGTTCTCCCTTTCATGTGATCTCATTTCCCTGGTGAACAAAACCTTTATTTAATGAAGCATTGCAATTGGTTCGTCCTGCAGCAGCACTACTGACTTACTGTGTAAAGAGAAGCTGCTGCAGAGAGAATAAGTCAAAGAAAAAAGGAAGCTGTACTGCAATCTTTCAGATTGTATGATTACAATGGAGTTAAATCAAGAGATTAATCCCATTCTCATTTGTACTGTTTGCCAACAAAAGCTTATACATGACATGGAACAGCCTCTTCACTTTTTAACCAAAATCTGGAATACAAATTTAATTTTTATTCTCTCTTTTGCAAGATCAGCTTAACATTACAGGAAGACTGCAAAGGTAACTGTTCCAGTTTTTAATTCACTATTACCCTTTCAGTAGTGGCGTCCCAAGGCACCAACTTGGGTTGGATGTCCTTCAGTGCTTCAGTACTGGGTGCACTCTCCCTATGAACATGACAGTGCTACTTCTCTGCTTCCCAAAACAGCTTCTACTTCACCGACAGATAGGCCATCAGTTACCTCCCTGTGTGCTGGGGATCACTGCAAGACATTCCAGCTCCCTTCACCAGCCACAGGTTTGACACCAGCAGTGAATTTCTAGCAAGTAAGAGAGAAAGTTGAATAAACAACACACCCTGGAGAGCACTTTCCCCGTGGCCATAACTCCTCAAACATCCAGCAGAGTCACCCAGGCTCATCTGAGATTGCTCAGTGCCATTCTCACACAGCTTGTTTCAAATCGTTTCTGGAGTTTAGAAAAAAGCCTGATGAGTAAGAAGCAATCTACACATTGACAGCTCAATCAGAACATTCTTTGCTTGGTGTGAACAAAGATAAGTACCAGCACCCTTCACCCCAACCAAAATTAATGTCGTCACAGCTTTCAGCCAGGTGAGGATGTCTAACTCATTTCAAGAGCCATCACCTTAACAGAAGGCACTCTTGTTTTGCCCTGGATTAGAAACCAATGGAAATGTGACCCAGCAGGGAGTTGTCAAATCTCCAGTACTTAATTTATGGCACTATGATAAGAGTTAAAGTTAAGACTGATCCAGGGCAAAGCAATTAAAAACAAGACTGGGGAATGGTCCTACTTGCATCTGCCTCAGGCACCTTTATCTGCTACAGAAACACGTTATTGTTATCCCTGCAGGACGTGGAGGACTCACAACCCACCTCACCAACGCAGGATTAGAGACTTTGAAGTTACAAAAGCTACATGAATGCTAAAGGGAATCTTTTTGTTCATCCTGATGGAATTCATTGCAGGGGTTATTGCTAGAAACACAAAAGAGATGAGCACTGGTGTAGTGACAAAGTTTGTAACAGATTCTAAAGGCTTTATATCACCTGCCTACCTGCTAGGGAGACATCTCTGCTGTCTGTATTCACTGCCTGATAATAGAAGTGGGTTTCAGTCTTTTTTATTTTTTTTAAATCTACACAATTGTTAAAATTCACTTTTCAGCATTTACCTGACAGAAATTTTAGGAGAAGCTTAGGTTTGTTGCAACCAGCTGGCTGACATGAAGATTAAAGGTGTCAGTGAAGAGGCATCAAGGTCTAGCAATAGTGCTGCGGCCTCCTGCTAAGCACAAAATGGTCTTCTGTTCAATGCACTGAACAATGTGTAGAATATTCACGTAGGTTGTCCATGGCAGAACCAGAAATGGAAGTATATTTCTGAGAATTCTATCTGGAGAGGACCTGCCTAACATAAACCCTAGGAGACTCCACAGCTGAAGTCCTTTCTGCTAAAGCAGTGTATTGGACCCCTTTGCAAACTCCAGGCAGGTGTAATGTCTCTGAACAAGAAGCATTATCTTTCTCCAGTAGGTGAGAAAAACACAATAAACTTGGTAGTTTATCTTAAAAAAACATCCAGGAATCCTGGATTCTAGCTCATTTTCCCATACAGCAACATCATCTTCCCTCCTGTTGTTAAATGACAGCACGCAGAGCAGCGTGCATCAGCTGGCGGATCGGTGAGTTACTGTGGAAAAGCTGGCTTCGAGTCCTTTTTCAAGATGAAGTAGAAAACAGTGTAATCTCCAGTTATCTATTATTATTATTCAATATTAGAGAAAGGAGAATCTTACGGTGTTATCCTACATAGTGAAATGTATCCAAAACTAAAGTGGCTGTCATGCCACAGCAATTTTGACTTACTCTCTTCAGCCTGCTCTGCCAGTTAATCTCGAAGCAGTCAGCAGAAAGCAGTCCGTGAACCAGCCACTTCATTACACCCCACAACGGGAAGGTACAGACGAGCTGCTTGTGTAGCTTCTCCAGCCTCCTTGTCCAGTCGCACAGGGGACCCAGAGCTTATGGAGCTGGAAAACATCCTATTTTATGTTATTTGATTCATTACCTGACCTTCAAGGATCTTATCAAAATGCTTTTGCTTATGAGTGACATGTGTGTGTGCTTCATTACAGAAAATTACACTCAGAGCAAGTCTCTGTTAAATCACGTGGAGAAAAAAACCAAATCTCCATGAGAAGAGATTCCCCAAATCGCCACAATCAGCCCTTCAATTGTTAGAGAAGTGCTCTGGGAAGGAAACGGAGTTAAACAAAGGCTGTACCAGAGGTCCTGTGCAATGCTTTCAGTTGCACGACGTATTCTCATTTAGATAATGTCACTTACAGCACAAGTTAAACAAGACATCGGCAGAAAATGGGCTTGTCAGCCAAACAAGGATTTCAGGCAATAGACTAATTCTTGAACACAGCCTATTGACAGTGATCTACATATGACAGGAAAGCTCCCTAGCAGATGGGAAGCTGGCAGGCTGTTTTGATAGCTGTAGTCCAAGGAAGATTGCCACTGAAAACTCTGACAGTTCTATAGCAGCATAGACAAACTAAGAAAGCAAACTGTAAATATAATTAAAAGGACTATAGGGATTGGTTATGAAGGGAGAACTAGGAGGGTTTGAAAGGTGTATGTGGAAATATTTAGGCTAACACATAGGAGTTGTATGACAACATTAAAATACGAGAATGATGAGTATCAGGAAAAGAATAAATTTATGGTGAAATCCACAAGGCTGTTTACTAAAGCTACAGATACACTTAAGTTAATTAAAAACTATAAGCAGACATGACATTTAAGGAAAAAGTATTATAGGAAACAATCTGGCATCAGCAAAGAGTAAGTGATCCAGTATAGTTTTCATGACTAAATCTTACAAAGGACACACCGCAGACCAGAGATACAATATGCACATACACACACACACAGTTGTTATCTCTTCATACTTACTTGGCTTCTACATTTTTAGGTCTCTTGGTTCAGCACCAATATTGTAATTTCTCTGATGATATTAGGGTCAACACTTAGTTTTGTCCGTCAGGAATACAAACTCAAACCTCCACGTGTGCCAGCGGTAGGAAGAGGCCTGGAGCAGCCTGCTCGTGAAGGCCAGACAACCCGTGGGAGCTCGGGCACTGGTGTCACTGGGCAGGCAGCCTCGGCACAGCGGCGGTGGTCTGACACCCATCCCGAGGGGCCAGGTCAGCACGGCAGGCACTCGCCGTGCTCTGCACAACCAAAGGCACTGACAAGGCACATTCAGAGAGTGAATACTCACAGATGGAGACGTTGTCAGTTAAAGTAGATGACAAAAAATGCTCTGCACGGAGTTTTTTAGCCAACAAACGGCGGGCTGATTGTGTGCCCATAGAAGGTGCATCTGAGTTTTCCTCTCCATTGTGATAGTCATTAGGTATTAGTTTTACCGTAGACATAAAGGGAACGTAACTGAGAGGAATAGCAATGTATGACACCAAGCCTTCCACCTAAAGGGAGGCTCCTCTGAGACCCCTGCAAGCAACAGCAAAGAGACAGTAACGCTGCAGGGGGTACAGAGGTTATCCACAAACCAGTGCCCTCTTCTTGCACAAACACCATCAGGTCACCTTCCAAAAACATGACAGACAGTTGTACATTTCATCTTCAGTTTTTGTATTCTAGATGAATTAGTCACAGGCCCACAACTCATTCAAAGGATAGTTACCCAAAACTTATCAACACCATCACTTCAGATTCCCTTCTATAGTCAGCAGTCTTCCTGTAGCTGGAGAGATACATTTCCTGAAGGATGCTTTTTTTTTTTTTTTTTTCCCCTTCCTAGGGCTGTTCTTTGTGCCATGATGCGTCTTACAACTCTATCTCATACAGCTGGAGAAGAGCTTGGAGCTGTTTGAGTTTCTATTTCTCTACAGATACAGAAATCTGTCTTAATACCTCAAAGGTTTTTAGTATATGTAAAATCAGCCTTGAGCATTCCAACACCTACCTGTTTCTGGGGACTCTAGTTAGTAACATCCTGAGCATGACAAACCAGAAATGGTTCCTAAACAAAGCAGCATTAACTGCATTAAAGTATTTACAATAAAACACTTGCCACTAAGGAAGACATACAAACAGAAAATAATTGAGAAACCTAACTAAAAAAACCCTAAGTTCTTATGAGACTTAAGTAAGAATGCAGTGATCTAATTTAAAATGAGAGAGAACACATGGTTGCTATTAAAGGAGTAATCAGCATAATTAAAGTCACCTGTAACATTTATAGCACCTGTAAACTAGAAAATAAGTATGTCTGAGCACCATGTACCTTTATAAAACATTAGCAAAATAATTTTTTGACAAGATTGTGTATTTGAAAAGATTTTAAAATAAGAGTAATGCAAGTGCAACATAAAGTGATTGACAGATTGACTCAATATGGGCAGAGTACATAGCCCAAGATATAGTTTACAAGTATGTAAAATATGTATTTATGTATTAAAAGCTACACTTCTGGTTTCAGCAGTTTTCCTGCAAGATACCAATGTTGAATACCCATTCCTGCTACTCCCCTGCTAAGTCAAAGAGATCAGGATTCTGAAGTGGTCGGGGTGTGGAGGTTAGTTACAGGACTCTAACATCCCTCTTCTGGTTTCTGCTGTACAAACATAATGTAACATGATTAATTTTCATGGAACTTTTTGGAGGTGAAATGTAATTAAGTGACATATTTAACTGCATTGTCTAGCAGGACTCCAAACGACTGGTTTTTATTGTAATAAACACACTGCTACCCCTGAGTTTGTGTCTCAGTGGGAGTTTCTCAGTGACATCAAGAATTTAGAGTTGCCACTCCAGCAGTGCTAGGCCAGGAGTTAAACCAGGACTTTATCACACAGGTGAGTAATTCCTACCTTGGAGAGAGACATACAGACGGACTCACACAGTGATGTTAAAATAACACCACCCTTGGCTTGCTAGGAGTGTGTAGCTATGGCGCTCCCTTATAGCCACTTTAGTGTCTTCTCTTTAAAAGCAGGTGGATATATTTTCCCTTTGCCTCTTATCACTACAAGTCTTTTCACCACAGAGCAGATCAAGACTCTTATTTTTTAAACCAGTGTGTTCAGTGAACACCCTCTGCCGGGTCTGGCAGGTCTCCCTGCATGCAGGATTGTTTATTCTTGACAGATTCCAGCCACCTATGGAAATGAATCTTCATCCATATTTCATCCTTTAAGTAATTCCCTTTCTACTTCAGGTCATTATATTTTTTTTTAGAAGTAATCAACACATGTCCTTTATTGTGTGCTTTATCCTGTAACACAGAAAATGGGCTGCTTGTCACCGAAGCTCTACAAAATACTTCCAAAGCTGATTTTCACTAGATTAGATTTTTTAGACGCAGAAGCTGTATCTGACCAATAGACACTTTTCAGCATTCCCTGTGTCCCTTCTGCTGTCACAGAAAGACAGATGGCCCTTCCCAGCACCATGTAATGCTGAAGTAGGAGTATGCTTCTCTCCAGCTCCAACTGTTTGGAAGCAATGGTCAAGACTCAGTTCCCTCTGACACCCCCCAGTTAGTAAGTGACCAGATTTTCCAGACTGCTCTGCATAGTATATCCATCCCGTAGGAATGCTGGCCAAGCGTGTAACAATCTCAGCTGAAGATACAAAATATTCTGGAAAACTCAGCATTTCTTTAGGTAGCTCCTAGGGATGGTGCAATGAGTTTTCCAGTGGTTCAATCTGCATATTCCTCGTGTGTCAGATTCATTTAAAGTGAGATCTTGCATCTTGACCAAACAGACCATGACAATATAAAACAATTCAATGCTCATCTCAAACTGTACATCATTGATGTGTGTCAGCATTTGTGCAGATATTAACAAGAAATCTTGCTTTCACTGAAAATTTTGGCAGCATCTTCAATCAGGGGAGACACAAGAGTGATTTTATCAGATCAGACCAGCAAAAAAATAGTACCTTGCCTCCATCATGGACCAGCCTGGATTACTGTAGGAAAAAATGCAAGAAACACTGTATAGGGTTTAAAACTACCCTCTAATCTTATAATAAAATCATTCCCTAAGGAACTAAGAAACAGAATACCTGTTGTTCATCTCATGGATTTTTTTCTTGTTGCCAACGAAAACCTTTGGAAATGTTTCTTTGTAGTTAACTCCGAGTACTGCTGGTACACAGGAAGGTATTCAGTGGTCTTCTCTTTTTATTTTGTTGGTGAGAAATGCTTTGCTTCAGGAAATCTTATGATAGTTTTGGACGACAGAGTTCCACAAGCCAATTGTGCAAGGACAAAATAAACAGCTTGAATTTTATCTTCATAGCATCCTCTTGTGATTTTCATCCTCTTGTGATTCCTTGGTCTTTTATTGTGAAGGAGGGTGGATGAAGTGTGTAAAACACATCATCTTTGCTGGGATAGAGCAGCAAAGTTTTAGAGGATCTTTTTCTATCAGGCACTGCATAAATGCAGCCCTTTCATTCTTGCCTTGTTTTGTCTCGTCTTCAGAGCAAGTGGTCACAGCCATTCAGGAACTACCTCTTCTGAATAATTATGTCATTTGAGTGTGCACACAAAATTGTCACTTGCCATATCTTGGGTGAGGGGGTACAGATGTATCCTACTGCTACAGCCATTCCACTGGCTTGAGTCCAACTATCTTCTTAGTACTGTATTTTGTGTATATGTATGTGAAGCATCAGACTGCAATGTTTTATGTACCCATAAAATTACAATGCAACCAATAACACTTATTAAACAACACCCTCATTTTATAAACAGACCTAAATGGTCTCCAAGCGTACTATACCATTTTAAAAAGGAGTGTCACATATATCATACTTTTTAAAAAACAAACACAGCAGAGGGTTATCATAAAGTGTAGAGTAAAACAATGTTTGGATATCAATTATAACATTCTTCACTCTTACATATAAATATCAGAGGAATACTAATTACTTTGATCTAAGGAAGAGGTGGTGTAGTATTCCAGGTAGAGTTTAACAGAAATTTATTTCATGAAAAGCTTCATTAGCCTGAGTCATTTTACATCACATTAGCTTCAGACACTCTGTTTTAGCATACGTTCACTTTCTTCCACTCTTACATTCCTTCCTCATCTGTCAAATCCTTCCTGAATGCTTTTTCTATACACCATCATTAGCTTCCAGCACCACCTGTTGCACGCTACACCATTAAAAGATGCTGATTCATTCAGAAAACAGTTCATCTGGCACTAAAGAAACCCTCTAAGAGGAAGGCTGAAAGCAGGATTCATCTTAGCTACAGAAAATTCATTTTCCTAAACTTTAAATTTACATACCATGCTAGATACAATTCCCTTTCACATCCTTCATGATACAGGATCTAGTCAACAAAAATTGGTGAAACTTCCACATCCCCTAGTTACAGAGATCACTACACTGAAGAACACAGGCCATGAACTCTTTGTCCTGGAATTCCTGTGTGACAGCCAGTAGCCTCCTACCTAACCAGAGTACATCTTTTAATCAGACCTTTGGCAGCCCCTTTTCTCTTTTTTGTGGATCCCTACTATCTGCCTCTAATCCTATCAGCTCTCCTTTGATTTTCCCATCTTCAGCTTTCTTTTTGTTATAGTCCTGGCTTTGTGTGCCATTTTTTGTGTGCAACTTCTAAGTTATAGCACTAAGCATGTTTAAATTCTTGTCAATTAAAATTGCAGAGCAGTGAGTCCCCTGGAGAAAACTCACCAGTTTTCTGCTGGTTTAGGCTTTAAGAACATCATTTGGAAGCTTTACTTTCATCTCTGTGGAGATCTGATCTTGAAGGTGGCACTCTGCTGGCCTTTCCCTGGCCCACATCCCCTGCTCTGGTGGCTGTTATTTGAAAGCCTTTCAGCACACTCTTCTCCCCAGCTCCACTCTGAGTAAAGGCAGTAAGTAAATATGGTGAGGTGGTCGCACAAAGCAATCTGAGTGGAAGAAGCATTTGCCCTCACTCACTCCCCTGTGAGCTGATAGGCTTCAGGTTCCCTAGGTTCAGGTTCCCTAGGTGGATTTTTGTACATTCAGAATTGTCAGAACAAACTTTTTTTTTTTTTTTAGAAGATGAAAAAAGAGAAACTGGAGAAATCTGGAAGTCATCACTTAAATACTATGAAATAGCCATGAGTTAGGTACTCCATCTTAACTCATTGCAGGACATTTTTCTAGTTCTAAAATAAACAGCAAGATAATTGAAATCTCACCTGCACTGGCAACACTATCAGTGAATACCAGTGGGAACATTTTTAATTAGCATTTTAATTATCAGCATCTACTTTGGAGGCCTCTTAAAATCTTTCTAAACAGATCTGTGCAAAGAGCACCTTACTGCTACATGAAAATGCAAGGCCAGGTCATAGTTTCTTTGGGTTTCCAACCCTACCAATGCATCAGTCAGTGTGCTGCAGTGAATGGGCAGTAACGCTCCATTACTCTTCTAATCTACGTTAGGAATGGTGCTGTAAGTCCAGGGGCAAAACTGCAAGGGACAAGCCTAATGGACACTAAACCTAAACCCACCTGTGGCTGCTGCAACAGTGTGAGCTCTGCACACTCACCAGAGGGAAGCACAAAGCACTAGCAGGGAACATACCAGCCTAGGAGTTAAAGACAGTCAAGTTCAAATCCCAGCTCTACACCTTGACTAATAGACTTCTCTGGGCTTTATTGCCATTAAAAAAAAAAAAACAAGGATGACCCTGATCCATCTTAGTGAATTACTACTCTGTTGGGTGTTTTTTTAGCTAGTTACAAGTGAACTGAGTGTTATATTCTTCCCTGTTTCCCTTTTAATTCCTTTTTAAACAGACATGATCTCATAAGATGGGAGAAGACTACAATACTGGTGCCAAAGTCCTCTTGTTGGTCTCTTCAGAAGCTGAGAACTCCTGGCACTAAACCAGGACCAGCAACAAAGAACAGTGCAAGTTTAGATAGCAGCTAGACTTGCAAACCTAAGAGCAATGCAAAGTAAACCAAACACAAAATAGATTGATGATTGGCAGGGATATGATGACTCTACTGCTGGAAATGAAAGTGCTATGAATAATTAGCCACCTCTGACCCAGGAAAACATTGACTTCATTTGCAGCACAAAACTGATTGCAGATGGTATTGGGGAGGAGAATCAAGCTATTCACTGTGCTTTCCCCTCATCAGAAAAATTCATTTCCTCTCTACTGTTGAGCAGTGAAATATACCTGATTGGATCTGCTGAGATGACTTCACATAGAAGATTTGGAATGAAGAATTAAAGAGCCCATGGGGTGATGCTAAAGGTAATCCTATTAAAACAGTGCACTAGAGGGGAAATTGCATGTATATCTCCTATTTTAATAAAAAACTAAAATAGATCCGTTAAAGGAACAAATTTATTTGGACATTTCTTTGAAATCGTAATGTCATTGTTGCTGAATGGGATGCTGGATATCAGTGCACGAATGAGGACATTCCTCATTCCCTACTGCTCCTCCTGTTTGTTCCCATTACTGCTCACTTCTTCCTGCACTGCCAGCTGCTTCCTGACTTCCTACTCCACTGCTTTCCCTACAGGGCCGCCAGCTCTCCCTCCATCTGACTCATGTCCTTGCTGAATGCCAGAGCTCCCACCTTCACAGGGATGACAGCTTCATTTGGGGCGCTCAGCACGCCCTGGCTGCTGTAATACAGTGCCTATAGCCACGACTCCAAGGCTTAAGAGAGAGAAAAAGCAAAGATACATTCTCACAGTAGGCTGAGATACCTGTCTCCTGTGTGCTCTTGTCAAACACCTTTACCTCCCCTCAGCTGACAGCAGAAGAGTGAGGCATCTCAGACTGGAAAGAAGCCTGAAGATGAAGAATAGCATCTCTCATTATCCCCTGCCACAGCCTTTGGCAAGTGGAGGACAGGACAGAGCAAAGCCTGACTGGGAAGAAAATACAGCTCCAACTAACTGTCTCTGTCAATCTCCATTGCCTTCAGCATGTACAACATGTTTGACATATGCAGGTACTCGTTGGAAATCAGATATTACAGCCCCTCTGTTGAATGCTGCCTCAGAACAAACGAGTTTTAACACTGGCTTTCCAAGGCCGTTAGAAATGAAGTCTAAAGGCCAGGAGGAGGAGGCGGCATTTGGCTCCTTTTCTTGCGCCTCCGCAGCATCATTGGAGGGCAAACATTTCTCACATCTGGAAGAAAAATAGGTACCTTAAAGTAGGCACCACAGATTGGTTTTAAGGCAAGTCTGCACCACTCAAGAAGCTCAAAGCACTTACCTGTAGTTGAAGAAGTCTGCTCTGGAATTGTTGGGACCACAAAAAAGCCAATCACTTGCCAAAGCAGACCCATCCTGTAGCACATATCTTCTCTAGGCTGTTAAACCTCCCTGACAGATCTCTTTTTTTTTTTTTTTTTTTTTTTTTTGGTTAAACATTTGTTTTTTATGGAACATCAGCAAATCTTTCCCCCTTCCTCCCATATCTTGCCCTTAAAAAAAGATAAAAGCTCCTTAATAAACTTGGCAAGTCCAGGCAACCCCAGTAAGCATAAAAATTTTCTTCTCCCCAGACAAAGATAACAGACTTCCTTCAAAGCCACCAATGTCTGTGCTTCAGTCCTGTTGTTTCTGACAGTCTTGCCCTTTCCAGTAGCACTTTGAGCCTCTGGTAAAGTGCATCAAAGAACATTAGTCATCGCACTAAATCAGGAGACACAGACCCCCTAAGACAACATGACAGTGTTTAACAATACAAACTAAATTTACAGGGGAAAGCAGCTGGTATGAAAATAACTGCATCTGCTTCACTACCAACATTCTCCCACTTGCATGCTCTTAGCAGAGATTATGATGAATCACATTTAATCACATGCTATTAGAGGAGGATCAGACCACACAGTGTGACCAGGTTAATAGGTTGGAGATACGCATATCTGATGTCAAATTAAAACAATTCTAAAAATAGAATTGCAATTTTCTGTAGGAGCTATGCTTCCTTACCTTACAGATCAGGAAAGGAGCTCTCTCCTCCATGACTTCCAGGCAAACAAATGGCCAAAGGAAAATAATTCCCTTGCTCAGAATCCTACCATGCAATTCCCATTGAATTATCCTAAATTATCTCGATTAATTGGAAGGGTGACTAAGAGAGACTTCTGGCTTGCAGAGGCTTTTGTGGTAAAAATCAGATCATGAACAGGATAAGAAAAGATAGATAGGATAAGATATTACTTAAACACTATCTAGCTGCCATTAACCATCCTTTAGGTGAACCATCTCTAGTCATTCCTAGTGCTAGTCATTCCTAAAACCAGACTGATATGTTTACTACAAAAAGAACTGTATTGCTTACGCAGCATTTTTCATCAATCACCTCTCCTCCTCACCTCTATGCCCATACCCACATACCTCTCTTACATCACAGCACAAGGCTGTCTTCCTTCAACGCTCTTAAAAATCAGAGATGGGGAGTCTCTCCCATGACACTGTGATCCACATTTTGTTTCATTACTGGATGAATCCACAGTTATCCAGATAGGTTGAAGAAACATCCTTTCACCTGGTTTTACTGAGGAAATATGCTCAGCAAGAACTCAGGTGTTCTTTTTCACTTCATGTCCTCTTTTACTACAGCTCTGTCTGATCTCAGCTCTGCCATACCAGTTCCAGTGACATCGCCTATGTGGTGGATTGTCAGTACACACAAAGAACAAGTTCATTCACTGAAAATTTAAATTATAAAGGCAAAAAGCTATGAAGATGTTAACAGCTGCAATATCTACCAGACTGAAGATTAAGAAGTACTCGCAGACCTGCATTTCTTTAAGTGATGTTTTCATTTAGCAGGATAGAGACATTCCTGAAAAAAATGCTTACAACCAAGACTGCAAATATTAGGTGCCTAAGATTAGGCTTCTAAGCCCATAATTAAATCTTTAAGTAAATGGCCTGATTTTCTTGAGTGTTGAACACACAGCTGCTCAGACCGCCTTCATGAGGAACAGAGGGATGCAAGGCTCTGACAAAAAGTAATGAAGAAAGTAAAAAGTCAGGCCACTTCCTAGGGTACATTATGGTGAAATTAAATAGCTAGCTTGAAGTCAGTACTTTCAAAAATGGTTACCTACATCCTTTTTACATCAGTTCCAAGTCTACTGCCCAACACGCTCCACACTGAAAACTATTCCTGCATACATGAATGCATTAATTTACCTTTCAATTCAATTTAAAAGCATTTTTCATAATAATACAGAAAACTATTAACTGTAGGAAAAAACCCACTACAATATATGAGCAGATAGAAGTCAGATCTTAGTAGCACAGTATGAGCCAAGTCCTGCACAGGTCAGATTTGTTCATTGTATAGAACCCTGATTTTACAGATGAGTGTCCATTTCTGGAGCCCTGCTCTATCTCCACTGGCAGGGTTAGGCCTACAGGGATTCAGTCACATTCCAAATCCTTATACATTTAACAGGGCATTTACAAAGGACTTTTCTACAACAGAATTTGACAGCACTTAATCTCTCAAAATTACACCATTTCATTACTGCAGGATATGCAGTCAATTTACATACTAATAACAAAACTGTTATGAAAACATTAAATTACACAAAGTGAGATGAAGACAATTTTGGTCAGCAATACAAGAATCTTTCCATATCAACCTTTGTTTCACTTATAAACAAAAAGCTTTCTAAGAACCTTTCCAAGGCTCTATTGGATTACAATAAAGATAATTATAGAACTGAGATGAACCCAGTGGCTCTCTTGTAATGCAATACAGCCAGTTCCAGCTACCTGAATGCCAGCACAATTTGGCAGGGACCCACAGCCTGTTCTTTCATGGCTTTTTTTTACCTATCTATCTCAAGGGAGGAGGTGACTTCTGGCCAGGTGCCAGGCACTCTCACAGGCAGCAGTAACTTGCAGTATTGGAGGCAGGGTAGGAAAACCCAGTACTTGAAGGAGGCCTGAAGAGTGAACAATGTTTGCAAAACAATAGAAGGATCTCTGAAAAAAAAAAAACAACTTTGCCATAAAGGTTTTGGGATAATGGGGGATTTTTAGGTTTCTTAGTTACTTCAGAATTTATTTCAAGAGACACTGCATCTGCATTTTAATGTGGGGAGGGGAAGTTGAAAAAACAGAGATAATGGATCTACTGCTAAGCAAAAACTAATGTCAGTTACAGATAAATTTAAATGGCTGATCTGGCCTTTCTGTACTCACATTATGCTATTGTCAGGTGGACAGTGTCTACTTCTTTTAGCTTACTATCCAAACAGAAATCAGTTAATTATTCTACAGATTCCAAACTAAGAGGACATATATACCTAATGATAAAGGCACTGGGTGAATCTTTAGCCACTAGACAGTGGAGTGAGTACAAGGGAAGACAAGTGCAGGGAAGACAAACAAGACAGAATTCAGCCAATTATTGTGCAATAGAATAGTAGGGGGGAAACTGCCAATTTGTCACTGCTGGAGTACTGACACAGGCCACCTATGAAGGTGCTAAAGTCTTCTTCAGTGGAAGTTAGGAATGAGTTAGAAAAACAGCCATCAGGGTTGGTACTGTCATAACTGATCCAGTCTCAGCACAGGTCCCTCAGAATGACAGCAGCGACCCTGACCCGTTTTTTGAAGCTAAATGACACTTTTGACACCCATGGCTACATCAGTAGCATTATAAAGGATCACAGCTGTTCTGTAAAATATTTTGCAAAAGACAATTCAGCTGCACAAGTGATTAGGGCAAAGAGGAATAAAACACAAGATCTTCTTAGGAGAGAGCAGCCTAGACAGAATATATAAATCTCTCTCCTGGAAAGCTGTGGTCTGCCATCTGCACACCTTCAGCCACAGTATAGAAAGATTTCTTAGGTACTGCAGAACCCCTTTCAGGAGCACTGCACAGGGCTACTTGTTGGGAAGGAGAGGGAGAGAAAAAGTTACCTGAAATATCTTTGACAATTAAAATACTGCTGACAGCAATCACACAGGACATCACTGGTGGAAGGAATCACTCTGGAGAAGCGGTTATACACCACAGTACTGTTGTATCTTAGACATGTCCTGCCCACTTGATGCTTTTACAGGCATTTAGCAGAAGCTGGAAATAATCACAACTCTGAAGGCAATTTTAAAGCCAAGCAGAGTTCTAAAACTTGATTAAAAAATATCCACATAAACAGCACTAAAGGTCAGTACCAATCACCTGTCCCTGCTTTGGGGAATGAAGGAAGGGGAGGAAAAGATCAAAATCATTACCTGAATGGACTTAAAAAATCACACCTTTGGGAGCTGTTCCAAAATGCTTCTTACCCACTATTTTGGATGGAAAGATCAAAGAAGAAATGTTAAAGGTAGGAGGAGAATATACAAACAGTTACAAAAAATACAAATTTTGTCAACTTGTGCGACTGTCGTCCATTTGGTGGAAGGGACACAGATTCCAAGCAGCCTGAATGCTGCAGAACTATCTCAATAACCAGCAGCTTCCAGCAGCAGCTCTTTCCAGTCAAGACAGAGCTCCAAATGTAATAACTTCATTAAGCCCTCCACCTTTTTCTTACTTCTACTCAGCTGGAACCATAGAAAACAGCTGGTATTTCAACTGATGCCTAAAGAGAACTTTTGTTCCTTTCCCCGGCCATATGACAGGACTCTGTGACTTTCTCTAACAGAGGCTTTTGATGGCATGCAAAAAGTGTAATGTCTTACATAGCTACAGTGCACAAGGGCCCCCTCCAGCACTAAGAACCTGTTGTGTTAACCCCTTCGTGCAGAATTTGGTGCTGCCTGCTAAGAAGCAAATTCAAGACATGCAGAAAATTTTAAGAAATTCTACTTTTACATATCTTAGTGAGGAAGTTTTATCTTTATTTAAGACACAGAACCAAAGAAATCATGGAAACGATTTCCCTGCTTTGGAGGCAAAGCCTCCCAGGGCTGTTTCACCCAGGCACTGCAACTCTGCATGACCTCTAAGTCAGCAGTTCTCAGCAAGACAGAGGACAGTGGAGCTCCAGGGAGGCCCAGGCACAGCTCAGAGCATCCAACCTCTTGGCTTAGATGTTAGTCTTGCTCAAATGCAGAAAAAATGTAACCAAAATAAAAGTCCTCTTTCCTTACATTACAAAGAAGAGAGAGAAGCATTTGAAAAGATGGAATTGAACTAGTCAGCATGATCCTGCTAATTTCTAGGCACCGATTTTCACAAAGGAGATAAGAGTAGGAGTAGGAATGAGTTTGTCACGGACTTCATGTACCATCTACAGAACAGCATTTGGCATCTCTTGCTCATATGTCAAATGCATGCCTCCGCAGTATTCCAGATACGGTTTCTGATTTATTTTTTTTTTAAGAAGAATTTAATGCTGACTTAATAAAAGTGATAAATAGATCATCTGTTTATGGGGCAAATCATGAACATACCAATAGAGAAGTACTATCAAACTGCTTAAATCCTCCCACAGCTGAATAATGGAAAAAACTATTCTCCAGATCTTGGCCTGTCTGCCTGTTTCAAGGAATCAGCTGTGGTGTTAGGGGCATCTGTTTTGCAGCTGTCAATTATTTTAGCAGTTTCGAAATTCATCTCTTGAGTTTGGCAACAGAGGTAGAATCTTGTGATTCTATTACTGATCCTCAGAGCTCTGTAAATCCAAGCTCAACACCTTTCATAGTATCAGGTTAACTGATACTTAGATTTCTTTACCAAAACAAATCATTACCTAATACTAATGTTCCCAGAAAATTTCAGAATTAGGCTGTACATAATATACATGTCTATATATTGTGTACAAAAGACTTGAAGCACAATGCAAATCTTTATGGTGACATGCTTAATGTGCAGCTTCTGAGAAATTCTGATAAAATACTAAGGAAAGATCTGGCACTGCTGTCACCAGCAAACATCACAGAATTAAACAAAGTCAAAATAATTTTATAGCCTCAAATACTGATGTGTACTTGTCACAGAAAACTTCTATCAGTTTCTGGGCATAAAGTGATGTAACATTAAATAGTATCTAGTGAAGGTACTGCTGTACAATATATTGCATGGGTGAATTTCACCTCACCTCAGAATTTAACTTTTTGACAAAGTAGCTGTTTGCCAGAGCCATGTGGATATCGTCAAAGGGCACATGTGGTACAGTAACAGTGTACCAGATGAAATCTCAAGATTTTGCAAGTCCAACCTCAAGTGTGCAGTGAGTTGAGAAGGCCTTAAAGAATCTTTCTAGACCTCTCAATTTCATCCTACACTGAGGCATTGGTGCAAAGTGAATGGTTCTCCCTCCAGCTGGAAGACAAATGCTACAAATTTCATCAGGTCTGCTGAATATAAGCAAGAGGTTTTAATTCAAACACTGCTACCAGGTAGCTTAAAATATAACCTGAAAATGTTAAGATGAGCCCTTGGGACCTCTACAAGCTGATGCATCCATACCCAATAGAAAAAATCCCTTGTTGGACACAGGTTCTCTGGCACATGAATTTCCAAAAAGTCAGTGACATAATGGCTTTGCCTATTTTTTACAACCAGAAAAATGTGCTCAGTCCTTCAGAATAATGACTTTTATTTTAAAGACAATTATTATGCTCTTACTGAGTATCACAAAAAAGTTTATTTCCCATAATGGCATAAGCTCTGGCCAAATTTCACTACCTGGGTTTAAGACAGGTTTCAGAACAGATTTTTTAAACATGAGGGAAAGAGGGGGAGGAACAAAACCCTGCAGTTGCTGAATTATGCTATTTATAATGACATTAGATATTCGCAGTCATTACAGGAATATTGTGCTTCATGATCCTTATGATTTCCTGGGAGAATCAGTCAAGATTCATAATACTTCACAATTCACTTGCTAATATCTTCCTTGGGCTTTGGCTTTAAGGTACTGCTGGGAACTATACCACGTCAAATAATGAAAGTTGGCTACTAATCATGTCCTGTTTGGCACCTGGCATGGTATTATGACAATACATACCACATCCAAAGTCTTATGCACTTCAGAGATAAGAGCTCACATGGATAGTTATATTTAAGTGGTTTTGCAACTACTACTGTATACTTATGAGGGGAGATACTCAAGGCCTGAGGATACAGCCTCAAAGGATTAGAAAGAGGCTATTAACATACTACACATAAAATTATCACAACCCTCCACTTTTGAATCTGACACTGACTTTGATAGTTTCTGCTTCTACTGGTCACTTCAGACAACTGAAAGCACTTTTTGTACTATCTACATTTTCCAGATTCTATAGGCAAATCTTATCCTGCTGAGAATTCATAGGCCTCCCTTCCTAATCTCCACAAGACATTCTGCCTTAAACGCTACTGTCTTGTTTAGGTTAGCAGTTGTGCCTGTGACAGCTCTATACACTGCCTTCTGGAGCTCCCCAGCTCCACAGAATACTCATGCCTGTTTTGCAGATGGGGGAGGGTTGCCATATGCCAATGCAGTAGAAATTCTTGACTCACGGTCAAAAGCATCCAAAAAAGTCAGTATGCAGGATTTTCGGCCATATGGAGGAATTGTTATCTGGCCTTTTCTCTAGCTGTATCTCATTAAGCAAAAAGGAAAGAAAAAGGGGAGGATATTATTTTCTTCTTTGCAAATCTTGCCCCAGAGTTAATCTTCACTTGAAAGACAGCGTTCATTTCTGGTACCTAGAAAACCAAGAAGGAAGTTGTAAGAATCTCCGGGATTGAGGACAATGTTCTGTCCAATTCAACAGGTTTTCTTTAAGTCTTTTACACTTTGAATATGACTTCTTTCAGAGAAGAGGAAGAATTATTACAGAGAGCTAGGACTGGTTCTACTGGGCTCAGAAAGACCAGAGTAGAAAAAGAACCACCTTCCCTTCCATGAAGTCTGTAATGGTGCATTACAGTAAAGCTGTTTTATTACCTCCATATACTGCAGCATTTTGAAGGTGTCACTCGTAGCACTTCCCTGATTCTTGAGTGTTCTGCAGTCTATTTTGCTAAATATGGGAGGTTTGTTTAATCTGAGATTTTGCTGGGATTTTGCCTTCACAGAAACTCATGCGGTATTAACATAATGCAGACATTTGTGTTTTAACTTTACAGAGCCAATATCATGGCCAGTATAAAAACAGAAAAGCAATCAGATACATGTTTAAAAATTATAAAGACATATACAAACCTCAAAGTCTCTCCGCTTCTTTACGATCTTCCTCAATATAGAAAGACGTCAGGAGGAAAAAACCTCCTCCAAAGACACCAACAAAAGCGCACACTACAAAGCTGTACTGCAGGCTCCAGAAACTCCACTGGAATGAGCAAGTGTTCTTGGCCTGGATAGCATTGGAGATCTAGGGAGTGAACAAGACTGTCATTAATCTGGGACAGCATCATCCTCCTCTCTTGGTTTAAACAGACTGTTGACAGTGTGGTCCTTGAAAAGAATGAAACCAGGCAGACAGGGAGGAAAGCTTGCTACCAAAGTTTGTCAAACCCAGTACACAGTACACCTGCACGTCACTGCTGTCCAGCTTCCATTTGGTCAAGGTATCTCATGTTCTTTTATACTTTCAGTGCCTCCAGTCACAAGGTAAGGAAATACTGCAACCAATGTTTATAATGTTTGGTAAGCATTAGCTCATTTTACCATTTTCTAGCTCATCTCCAGATAGTTAGCACAGGACAGACATTTGGCAATGATCTTTATAATTTCTTGGTGTTATTCCATAACTTTATACCTCCCTAATCAGCATCAAATTGATAGAAAGAGGGGGCTAGTATCAATTCACAAGGCACAAGCAGCAACACTCATTAAAAAGGAAGAGCTGGAAATTAGAGACAGGAGTGGAGTCTACTTTTGAGCCAAAAGCATTTGAAGAATCATGGAGTGACATTATGAGGAACTGGGAAGAAGATATCAGGCAGCTGCTTTTTGCACTGGCTGAAGGACAAGGTTGTAAAAGCTATAAATGATACACATGAATTTTATTTTTGTGGACAGAAAGAAAAGCTGTATTTAAAGAAATTCACTAAGATTCAATACAACCCAGGAATTTAAAATCTCTTCTTAGCATAAACAAAAAGATGAATGTCAAATGCAGTCATTTTTATTCCCTCTTTTGTTCTTGATGGTTAGAATATGCTGTGACTTGAAATACATAAAGACAAGACTCTTCAATCTTTGCTGGATTTAGTATGATTATTTATGACAGTTTAAGCAGATAAGAGCAAGATCAACTTTAAATGGTCACCTAGGGACTACAGCAAGCATAATGGTCAAAATACAAACCTAGTGCCTTTAATTTTTAAATGCTTAGTAAGAAAATCTCTGGAGCGCAGAGGGAGGAAAAACAGACTGAAAGAGACTGCTCCCTGAGTCTCCAGCCAGTTTTTAAGATAAAGGATTAGCTGAAGCAGGTTAGTAAACAATAGCAAGACATGAATGCAGAAGATTTGGTGTTTAATCAACAGCAGACGTGGGCAGCATTGGTGTATTGGTTCACAGAAGCATTCCAGAAGACAATGTTGCGGTCTTAGCATAGGACCCCACTTGGACATGCAGTAGTTCTATTCCTGGATTTATTGTCTCTGTTCTCTGAAAAGTAGCAAGGTTACCTGAGGTTAATCTCATCTGGATAAGCTTTTTTTGTCTTCACACTTTTCAATTAGCTGCTATTTAGGGCAACTGCATGCAAGGTACTGCGTAAGAAGTATTCTGCACACAGTTACTAGCAGGATGCAGCCACATCCAGCAGGAAGCCTCAGTTCTGCCTGTGACTCAAAGGTGGCAAAGAACAGTGGGTAAGAGCTACAGACATTTTAGTCTTTCGGTCAGGAAGCATAAGTCAATAGAGTAGTCAAAGGAAGAATGCACTAGGCATATTTCAGCTTTTAAGATACCTTCCATTTCTGCATATCATTTTTCATGGCACGGGGATGGTGGTTATTATGTTCCCCCATCCATACAGCCAAATCAGTGAGAGGGCAAGAGTTTCATAATACACACCAATGAGCAAAGTGGTCTCTTCACTTGCCAAAAAAGAGATCCAGCAGGAGGAATCTCTCAGTGAGAGCAGGCTGTCTTCTCTGCCAGAAACATGACACAGCTGAGACTGCTTTTCACCCAGAATAAGGAGGATCTCCTGTCTGGCTGGACCAGCAACAGCTGTGCATGCAGGCACAGCTCACGGGCATTTCTGTATGGCCCTGTCTAACCCTGACACTGTTAACATGTGACAAAGAAAGAACAGATATTCCTGAGGTGAACATCTTAAAATAAACTTCCATATTAAAAAAACTTTAAAATGACAACAACTCACTCTCCCATGTAAAGCAGAAAAATCAAAGTGGGTGATTGTTTAGCTACTGTGTGCAGAATTACTGTGTCTTAAATTAAAAAAAATAAAGGAAGGAAACAGTGCTGACACATATCATCCACTGGAAATAAGACAAAAGAACAGCAAGGAGAAGAGTACTAGGCTGCTCTGTCCAGAAGCACCTAATATTAAGTAAATGTAGGAAGGGTAGAGAAACCAGGTCTCAAGCAATATGAGAATCCAAGGTTAAGGTAATTTGAAACCAGAGCTTTAAATGCCAAGTAGTATCAAAGGCAACCACTGCAGTCACTCTTGTTCTGATTTTCAAGAGACCATTGACTAATTGCAAGATTCCAATCCTCAAGATCTGAACTAGGAGTTTAGGTTTTATGGTATTTGATTAACTTCCATGAAACTCCTCACAAACTTAGCAGAAAGGGCTTAAATCCAAGTACAATACCCATAACACAATCTTTGGAAAAATGTATGCCTTCAAAAATCTATGAGTTTGCAAATTCAGAATCAAAATAAATTTATACACACTGCATGGAACTACTCACACCTAAAGGTGTAGGATTATATTTTACGTACCTGCAGTGTCACAGGATCAGAAGTTTCATGCAAGTAAAAATGGTTAGAAAAATGTCTATATTCTAGTATCAAGGACACCAATTTGAATACTTTCTAGTTTTGGACCAGGAAGTGCCTACAATTCTGTGAGTGTCTTTTAGTTTCTAAAAGCTTTGCCCTAAGGAAAGCCCAATAAGCAGAAGATTCACTTACAGTCCCAATGAGATACGGGCTGCCTGCATCTCCCAGCAGATGGCTCACCAAAATCTGCAGGGCAATAGCTGTAGACTGTCGTCTTGGTGTCACAACATACTGAAACAAAACACAACCCACAAGAGAATGAATATTAACAGAGTGAATGTCATGAATGGACAGCCACTGATATAACAGCCTAGAGAGATTAATATATTCATTTTTATTTATTTCATATGCAAACACTGGCTATAAGTTTGGAGACAGAAGTTATTCCAAGCAAAAGAGTACATTGGATGTTTTGTTGAGGAAAAAAACATTCAAGAAAGCAACACACAAGGGGGGGTGACAATGGAGTAGAAAAAAAAAAAGACTTTTCTGCCTCCATTTGTAGACTCACAGCAGCTTGTACAGATTCACTTGGCCATGCAACTAGCAGAAACCTCCAGCCAGTAACCCTTGCAGTCATACTCATTTACCAATAAGGAGATGCAGCACTGACAGCCTCTGAGAAGAATCTCTTGTGACACTGTCAGCAGGCATGGTCTGAGGAGAAACTGGGGTACCTGGAATTTGAAATATCTGCCATGGCTTTAAAGGATGTCTGCTGAGACCTTTCAGACCACATGAAGACAGGGAGGAGACCCAACCTGTCAGACCAGAAGGTGCCTGATGGTGCTTTGATGACAGCTTTGATGGCAGAAGTTTGCTGCTTATAACCAGATAGCACCTGAGATATTGCTACTCTAGTAACATCACCTCAAAATGATTGTGCTTTTGAGTGCACACACTTTAAATAACAAGCTGGAGAAGATGTGGTGCACATCCAGAACACAGCAAAGCATTGCACAGATTAGAACTATTTTTTAAAATGAAATGTAGTAATTATGGGGTAATAAGGGCTTTATGTCTGTGTCACTAAAGATCGACTGTGCCTGAAGAAGTACAGAATGATTCTATATAATTTGTGTTTCTCTCTTTCAAGAATACATTTACACAAAAAGCATTCACAAGCAGAATGAGACAGGAGCAATTTTAAACCTTCATAGCTTTGTTTTCCAACCATTTGCTTGTATCAGAGACAAAATGCTTAATATTCTCCCAGTCCTCTATTCCCCAATCTGATTTTTTGGGAAACTGATCTGAACATCATTAGGGTGTCTCAAGCACTAATTAATAGGGTGACTGGTGTTTTACCAAGAGACAAACTCGAGGCTTACAACCTATATTGTGGCTCTGGAGCCACCTTCAAGGAAACACTGACACAGGGCAAGTTAGGTTTAAAAGAAAAAAAGATCCTGCTCTCACATTTTAGAGTTTTATTATCGTTCTTTGTGTTTAAAGAGGCCTCAGAATATTAGAGAAAAAAATATTTACCTACCACTAAGATGTAGCTATATATCACAGTAGCAACGTTAATGCCACATCTTTAGGGTGAGTGGAACTGCATTAATGGACATTAAAACAGGCAGGTGAGTCCAAGACACCAAGGTTTATTACTCTTGTGAGAATCAGAGCAAAAAATACTTAAGTGCCCTATGCAGTCAGGATCTATAAATACCAATAAGTTACAGCATTTTAAATTAACTTGAAAGTTCAAAGCCATAGCATGGATGCAGAAACAGGAAGGACAATAAGCTGTATTACTGTAATGGTTTGCATTCGGGGTGGTTTGACGGAGGATGCTGTAGCACTGCATTCCTTCCCTTCTTGCAGCCTCCATCTGCAGGAGCTGCATGACATACATTCTTGGTATGAAGACTGGGCCACATATAGATTGAAAACACCTAAAAATGTTATTTTGATAAATTCATAGAGTAATCATGATTTACATCTTGTAAGTATCATGCCAAGCTTTTTCCATTGCTATGGTTTTCATGCTGTATGTCTCTCTCTCTCTCTCTCTCTCTCTCTCACAAACATCCTTCTACCATTTTCTCTCATGTTTGACAAGATGTATGTGCTGCAGAGTCTTTCCCTAAAATGAAGCTCTTCTGGGGGGTGCCAATCTGGATCATTTTTCCCAGCAAGGTCACCAGTTTTCACAAGGCTTGTATGAACTCAGGTCTTCCCAAAGGTCTCAAACTCTTTAACAAACTTGGTTGAAATCCACGGTTTCAAAACTTAAAAGAGAAAGCAGACATAGACTGTAGTAAGTCTTGTTTCCTTAGGAAGTGAGGCTATGAATCCCATTTAGATTTAACAGAGCATTTGATCTAAAATGAGAAAGAAAACAGACAGATTTCCCCAACACAATTAGCAAAAATTATAGCCAACTTGGCTATGTCCTTTTATCTCTGCCTAGTAAACCCTTCTTGTAGCCAGGGTTTTCCAAGCAATAACATGCCTTACACCCTGCTGGCATGCCAGAAACACAGCAGTGATGTCCTTTTTCCTACAGCCAAATTTCCTATGTTCAGAGAGGGAGTTTCTCAAGAGCTCACATAATTAATTCCATTCAGTGGGAGCCTTTTGGTCCTGCTTACCCCATATTGCAACCAGTTTCATTAGAAAACCAGTCCACACTGGCAGTGCCCCTCTTAGCCAGAAATGGCCACAAACTTGGATACACAAATCACTCAATATCTTAAACCAGCATCTTTGCACCTAGTAAGAGTACTCTATACAATGTGGTTTTATTAAAAGACACAACCTCCTTCCTTACTTTGTACACATAAAGCTAGCTTGTATCCCTTTCCATTCCTAGTGTCTCCAAAGTAGATGTTTCTAACCATGGATGGAACATTTATTTTTCATTAGGAAAATTTTGATAAGAGTGCTTCAACAGTAATAAATATTAAAACAGGGATGTCTTGGAGATCTCTTCGGAGTTACAGAAAAGCCTTTTAATGTCCTGTTGCTGTCATGCTGCATCCAGACCCCTGCCAGCCTAAGAACAGTCATGTGAGACTGGCTGATCTGGAAGCTGAAATCCTTGTCATCCATGAGATGAAGGAACAGTCCAACAGCTCCTCCTCACTGTGTTCACGGCACACTTTGGCCTAGCCTGAGGGCGCTCAGTCTACCCAAGTTCTGTTTTCTCTCAGAACCTGCCTGGAGTACCAGTTGAGCAGCTGCACTTTAGGAACCGGTTCTTGCACAGCAAAAGAGATAAGGAGACTACAGTAGAAAACTCTGAGCTTGGGAAGTAGACCTTGCTATGACAGACTGTACCAGACTGGAGACTGACAGCTCTTGGCTCTCTAAGGATATCATGTCATCTGTACTAGACTCAGATTTCTTTTCTTTTCTTGATAATGACAGGCTGTGTTTGAGAAATACAAATCAAATATTGTTATGCACTTAATATATTGTGCGCACTGCAGGCATGAGGAAAGATAAATGCACTTTTGCTCTCTCAGTGCCCTGCACTACTTCCATACCACATGTATTTAATATCTCATATTTATAACTACAAGAGACACATGGAACAAAGCTGTAACAAGAAAAATGGAAGAGAAGGATAGGACATTTCCTGGAGTTGTGAGGCTCATACAGACTCTGCCTGTGCTATTATTCAGGTTCTTCTGCACAATGGAAACCATATGCAAGAGCTCAAGCCACTGCAGAAAAAGAAGAAACCAAACACTCCCACACACAGGGACTATGAAATAGCCATAGCATCCTGCCTGTCCACAGTGACTGCCCAATTACCCACACCATGTCAGCAATGCGGATGACATCCTATACACTGTCATCTCCTAGGAGATCCCAGTCCAGAAGCCTTGACAAATAAGCAGGATGCACCAAACAGATATAGTTTGCAAACCCTGTCACGCTGTCTCTGGAGGTTTTAGAGATCCTCCTGCAGACTGTGACAGAGTTGTCAGCTAAATAAGCAGATGGAACAGACAGGCTAGTGAACGCTCTTATACCTCCCAGGGCACTTCCAAACAAAGACAGGGACATGTTGGTGGCCTTCCCAAAACCCATATTAGCTTCCAGTTCCAGCATCTCCTACACTATTAGCTGCCAAAAAACTAAAAGACAGAGTCCCATGACCTCACAGATGGCAAACATATTTCATAAGGGACACTCCATGTACAGCTTCCCAGTGAGCCAGTGTATTGCAAGCAGAGCAGCTACAGCACTTCTCCACTTGCACATTATGACTGTAGTTGTACAGTAGATACCTTCATGTTTACAGCTGAATAAGAGGCACAAAGGTTGCTACATGCAATGCATCTTGATGTATTAGCCACAAAGGAAGAAAGTCCTTATCATTCAGTCAGCATCTTCCTTTGTCTTCAGCTCCACAGGTCGCAGGATAAATGAATTTCTAGCTACATTGTCTGGCTAGTAGTGTCATGTGGGAAGAAAGAAACATCATTTTAATGGCAAAATAAGAAAATGCATTAGCAAATCCAGCCACATTATCAGAAATTCTACCAGTTCACACAGGAAAGAACGCAAAAAGAGAAATTACTGTCGTTATCTATGGCACCCTTCAGTCAATGTAATAGCAGTAATACACTGAACCCATGGATTTTCAGCAGGATGAAACACAACTCCCAAATAAGATTGCCGCTGAATGAGCAGACATCCACAAATTCAGCTGAATTCCATCATTTTTGTGATAAGACAATTAGTAACGTTTAGAATTCAACAGATCCAGCCCAAAGCACATTCACAGTTATACACCGAGTGTCTGCTCTCAGGGGGAACACACCACTACAGAGCTCTGCTCTGCCAAACTTTTCACCTTCCCACCTGTTGCCAACTGATGCAATATTGCTTGTACCTTAAACTGAAAGATTCTAAAATAAATACAAATAAGGGGTATCAGTCACTCGGGAGACAAGAGCTTCACCTCTGGGTTTACATGAATCCAGGATATGGCAATGACACTCCCAACAAGACTTCCTGCAGGCTGCAATATGATGCAGCATTTCCCAAGCAAGCTGAGACCCGAGTGACTGCACTGAATGGAAGTGCAGCAGTTTGCAGATTTTGCAGTCTGGATTCAGAAAGGAACTGAAGGAAAAGCTGACAATAATCACCTGCCTTAGTTTCCCCATTGTATATCAACAGTATCTAACTCAGTGATGTCGCCTTCCTCTTTAACAATGACAGAGAATTAAAATGCAGATGTAGGAGTTCAAAGAAAAGCAAATTGAGAAACTTTTAAAGAATCCGTCAATGGTGCCTCAACTGATGAAAAAATAATTCTAATTGTAATAGTACTTGGTTCTGTTGCAAAACCCCAGTGATTTCAAAATAAATTGAAATAGAAGCTAATAAAAAATTTCATTTTGAACCTGTGATAGTTTCTCTGCACCTGTTCACTGCTTCAAGGCTACAGCTCTTTTCTCATAGGATAATTATTTCTGACCATTCTTTGAGAGTCAAAGAAGAAACAAAACCCTCTTGCTGCTGGATGAGGTTTTAAGCAGACAACCAATTCACTAATGCCAACTGCATTTTTTTTTTAATTACTATTCCAGAGTGCAGAAAACTGACATGTAGAAAGCAGCATCATGAAAGAGTATCCTGAGAGCATAACACAACAGCCGATATCAGCAGTGTTTTGTTGAAGAACCATGAAATATAAGTTGTTTCATTCTTTCATCTCAATCATAACGTAAAGAAAGGTTCTTCAGCTATGAAGTGTGAGGATAAACAGGCTCATGTCAACAAGACAAGGTCAAGTCAGTGGAGGGGGTGTTCTGTAGTGCTTCACAGCTAGTCCCTTTTGTCACTAGACGGTGCTCAGCATTTGGCTATATACTTTCACGTGGAAGACTGCAATAGAGATACTTTTATCTCTGATCTGCTTTTCTACTGCTTGTTAGTTGTTAAGAATACCAAGCAAGTTGTCCATCTGAGTAAGACCATAGTGACAGCAACCTCAGTTGTAGATTTTTCAGTTCCTGTGGCAGCAAGCAATGATGACAGCCTTGTAAGCGACTGTGTTCCACATGAGCTACAGGCTGCAAGTCTTCTTCACTGTCCTAAACTCTTATGACATGTTATTGTGCATCAGTGCATATTCTGCTACATATTAATGCATTCACTGTGGTTCTTATATGAAAGATTTATTATGACAGTAGAGTTTGCAGTAGCAATTGGCAAATAGGTTTGAGCTCCCTTGGAATGAAAAACTATTATATAAAACAGAAAATGCTCACATGTCTCTTGCTTAGGATCTCTTCAGCTACTGGTTTTCCATCATTAGCCTGAGGGTGGGAAATAGTCAGAAATTTCTGTTCTGCTTTGCCCTGACCTTTGTGTCTTCTCTCACTTGTCCTGATGGCTTTACACAGTTTCCCTACTCACCTTCTATCAGTACCAACTGCATCAGAATTTTGCCCATACCATGCTTGTCCCAACAATCTCTGTCTCTCAGGTAGCATCCTGCTTGAGATGTTTGGGTTACAGTCACACCCACTGTTCTGCAACACAGTGATCACACAGAACAAGACTCTCCAAAGCAGAGAGTCTGGGTCTCATTTGTGACACAATTCTCTTTGTAGAAAAATTAATTTAAATGCTTTGTCTTATGCCCATGGTAGAAACACAAGGATTGTCAATCATTTTAATAGCTCTGGGTTTGGTACTTAAATCAGCTTTCTGCAGTCTGATTCCTAGATATGAACAAGGTAGACCATTTCCTTGCTTATTTGACTGATATTCAGGTTGTTCATACTATGGATTTAATAAAAAAAAATCACACAAGCTACTTCATAAGACTAGTGATCTGTGTAATTCAGTGATAGTAACAACAGTATCTGTCCCATGTTTTACACAGACACTGATTAGTGACTATGGAGCTACAGCATAAACCAAAGGTTCTTAATTTTTTCCGTTGAGTAAAAACTCGAGTACATTAAAAATTACTAACCCTAAAAGCCTTGGCAATAATAAATTAATAGCTGTTTGTTGATACCTAGACTAACTGTGCCACAAGATGTGTGCTTTTCACATCACTACTTTTTAAGGAAAGTTACTGATGGCAGAATTCAAATTAAATAATGCACTGCTATTCGTTAGGCTTGTGGTGTCAGTCCTGCAATCTCCAAGCGTCTCATAAGTGTTGCTCCTTGCCTAATGCTTTGGCAGTGTAGCACCACTTATGAATTTGACTTGCAAGTGCTGGAATTTATCTGCACTGTATTCTGGAATATAGGAACTTGCTAATAGTTCACAGAATGATGAACTGTAACAGATTCACTAACTTTAGTTTACAGAATATTGACTTTCCCTCATTTGGATCATCTTTTCAATCTTTTGGAGCACAAATAGAAAATCTCTGATTATAGACAGAAAGTGATCCTCCCTGGTGCAGACCATGTTCCGGCAGACATCCAACAACACACAGATGTACAAAAAATCCAAACTAGTGTAGGTACAGGAAGCACTAGATAGTTCCGCTCACGTTCATCCAAATCAGCGCAGCTCCCTTCTGGGCTTACAAGGAGCTCAGACTACTGCACTACCACACCCGTGTTGTTACTGGCACCTTTGCACAGCAGTACGCTGTGGCACGTGATTGCAGCCCTAACATTAGCAGGGTAACAATATATATCCTTAGCAGGAGTTCATTCTACTCTTCCTAGGAGGTGGAGGTCTTTCTGGCCACCAAGATGCATGCTTATGAACAATATATGTTGAGGAAAGATGAAAAACTCAGTTTAAGGGAATAGTTTCACAAGCACTTACCAACAGTATGTCTGTCACAACAGCCCAGTTTACAGATAGAAACAATTCTCCAAATGCAATAAAAATCTAAAAAAAGAAAAAAAGAAGAAAGCAGTGACTATACACCCTGCACTGACCTTCTTTATTGTGAAGATGAAGGCAGGCTCACTGACTATGCTTACTGATGTTGTTGTACATACCCACCTACTTACAAACGAAGCATCTCTGTCTATGTTTACAAATGATAACTTCATCTTAAAAAGGGGAAAAGGAAGCACAGCAGGTATGTGGGTTGTTTTTTGTCACAGATCTTCAGCAGAAGAGCCAAAATAGGAAACATACACCACCCTCCCAAATAAACATTAATGAACTGCTGAACCCAGGAGGAGGAAAGCAGGAACTTGTAAAGAGAAACACTCAACACAGGTTTAAAAACTGCTCAAAGATCTCCCTTTGCTCAGGTTTCCAACTGAAACAAATAGAACACCTCTGTACCAGTGCAAGTACTCTTAAAGACTCCTCCAGAGACACAACTTCCAAAATGAAATGGACTCCAAGAGACAGGCAGCCTCAAAGCCTTGGGGCCCTGTGGGAATTCCCTAATTCATCACAGATGGAGCCTCAGCCATCAGGAAAAGGGGAAGGGCCCCCAACAGTTCTTACACCTGTGGTCTTAGAGAAGATTAACTCTTTCAGCTACCCCTGGACATAGATTTGAGCAGGCTGCACAAACTAATTGATACTTGAGGAAAGCATTAAAAATTACATTATTAAGCTGGAGCCATTCTAGAAGGCAGAATCTATTTAGTGACACAGGTAACAAAGTCAGATGGCACCTAGGAAATAAAATCCAATACAACAACAGATGCCAGCATCTTATTCAGTAAGGTCTTGGTCAAGATGTTGCATCTGGTTGATGAAAATGTAGTCCTAAGAAAAGCAGAGTGGCAAACTCTCAGATGTTTTCAGAGGGTAGCTTACATTCTCCTATGAAGAACCAGACCTATTAAACATCTTCCTATAATACCCCTCCCTCCTCTGTGTTTCTTACTTGTACTGTCCATGTCTTTTCCTCTCCAAACCAGTCTGGAAAAAAAGGTCCTTGAAGTACAGAGATATTTAGACCTTTCTCCAAACATCTTTTCCTTCAAAATGCTTTATATAGGTTTTCTAATTTGCAGCTGTATCTCCATACATAACTATTTTTCTTTAAAGTTTATAACAAATATCACCTGATTCACATAATCCTTGACTATGTCTTAGCTCGTGGATTTATGCATCCCACTAGCAAAGTCTTTCCACTGATACAACCTTGGCAGACCTTGCCCTGGCAAGAGACAGAATGCAACCATTCTTCTCCAGGTTCATGACTGTTGCAATAATAGCCTATAGACTACAAAAACCATGCTGAATGACAGTCTTAGCTGGAAAGCAAGTGACACACATTTTATTAGAGAACTTTGGGCCAAACACAAATTGGAATGTGTTCATTAACATGGGTAGCAATATCACACAGTTCAGTTTTTTGCCAAGCCACCTGGCAATAAGGACTACCAATGTCAAATCTTGCAGCCACCAGAGAAGATTAGCCCTTTATCATCTTATTTCAAGATAATACTCTCTGAACTCTCTTGGAAGATCCAAATTCATAAAAGATCTTCCTTTCTTTTTGCCCCTTGATTCCATACAAATAAACATTAAATGTGCTATTACTTAACTTAGAACTGCAGCCTGTGAAGTGGTCAAAGTAGTACTCACAGAGGAATTATAGAAAAATGCAGAAGTGCAGTTGAGTCCTGCTATACAGTGACAATGGCATGAACTTATGTAAATTCTGTCAGTTGTGCCATAGCTAGCAAAAGATAGTGTATGCTAAAGTGAAACACAAAGGAGAAAAAGAACAAAGGGATTTATTTAAATCCTGGGTGATATTTTACATATGACAAGATGCAAATCCAACAGTTAGGAGGTTCTGCAGACTTCCAAACTGTTCCTAGATACCATCAGTGGAGTAGATGACTACCTGCCTTTATACATCAAATGTTCTCCTTTATAGGAATCTTGTGATGTTCAGCACTTTTAAAGTGTTGTTTCCAGTTCTCCTTTCTCTTCATGCTTTTCCCAAGTTATTTAGTCTTTACAAGCCCCTAAGAACAAGAGCATGTCATGCCTAGTGCAAGAAAAGAAAGCTAAATTCATCTTTAGGAAATAAGTTATACTCTAAACCTAGATACCAAAGGAATAGGAATTAATGAAAAATTATCCATGATAAGAAAACGTTATATTTAGTGGTTAAGGCTTCATACTTCAGAGAATAATTATTTCATACATAATTGTGTTAACATTAAAGACACAACTTTGTTAGCTTTTCTTTTCTATCCTAAGATCTTGTGTGGATTGCAATTGTAGGGTCACCAGAAAAATTTAACCCAGACAGCTTTGGAAGATAATAAAACATTCTACAGATTTTATCGAGGTATTCTGTCTGCAACCAATATCAATTTTATACTTCTCATGCAGAATAAATGCAATATGGTTGAATAGCTGGCATACTAAGACATCCAACTGCATAAAAACCCTGTAATCAATGAAGAGAAGTGAGTTTTATGTTCTTTTCTTCAAAAGAGGTGGAGACATCCTGGAAGTACTGTACTTGGTTAGGGAGAAGGGTTGAGGATGGCAGGAAAACAACAGAGCAATGCTCTATTTAAAGTGTATACTTCTGTTCCTACCATCTCTCAATATTCCTCATACTGTGTCAAGTTCTTATTTTAAATTAGTACAGAAAGTGTTTCCATTAAATTTGTCCAATCATGTTTGTAGCATGTCTATTCTAATCTGCTAAGCATACCTAGAAAAGCATGAACCATTGTATTTTATTGCTGTCACCTTCTCCAGGATCCCCAACTTTTTAAACAAACACTTAAAGTTGATCTCCAAAGGATACAACCAGAATAATGTCCCAAAATTTAAGGGGATTTTGCTTTGTAGATGACTGTTTACATTCACACCTAAGCTAATATGAAGAAAATTAGATTGTAATCAATGTCAGTGCCAAGCACACATTCTGATTTTAAAGAGTCACATGCCTCAACAACAAAACAGGGAATCAGTATGGCTGGACCATAAGTGAGCAATAATTTCTGTCTTTTCAAAAAGAACCACACCAGGCAGGTGTATTGTAGACAATAGCTGCAGAATACCTACTTCAAAGGCAAGCTGCAGGTCAAGACAGCATCCTGATACTGCATTACCATCAAAGATAAGTCTGCTTAAATCTATATTACTGCAACAGCAACTATTGTCCAAGGTTCCTAGTCATGACTTTCCAAAGCATCTGCTGCACTGCAGAGAGCACACATATTTCATTTTGTTTTGGAGACAGGAACAGATTTAGACAGAGCCTCCTCTGAGATAACAAAGCCAGGTAATTTTTCTCTTGTCTTTTCAAAGGTAGTCTTTGAAATCAAGAACTGGGTGTCCAGAAAGAGAAATCTCATTACATTGCAGTTCACCTACCCCAACAGAAACCTTGGAAGTCCAGCCATATTTCCGTGTTAACTTGAGAATTCTTGTGCTTTGAAAGACTTCTTCCAGCTTTGGCCATAACTGATTAAACCTGTCTTGTTCCCTTTTATTATCCACCCAAGACAATGGAAAGCACCATACAGAAGCCACTATAATTGCACGCTGATGCAAGTCTGCTTTTTTGCTTCAGTAGCTTCTGCACTGTGAAGTGATAGAGACAGGTTTGTTAACATCAGTGTGCCTGAGTACACAGTGACTGGAAAGCCAGTTTCCTGCTAGTGTCCTACACAAATGGAAGATTTGTTTCAGTGGGACCTTCAAATTAGATGCACCAGCTGGCACGCCACTCCAATTCTCACACCAGTATGACTAATGTCAGATCTTGTTTAGAAAGCAAGGAGAGGCATGGCTGGTGCCAGAGAAGCAGTAGTTAAGCAGCTGTAGTGGTAAGAGTACTAGAAGAATCAGGTGTTTGGATTATGTACAATTTATTACCACTGCACACTGTTGACATTACACATTGGAACACCTGAATCTAACACATCAAACAAAAGACAAAATGGCAAAGTCTTTGGTTAAAAGACCAACTGGTCTGCCCATGGGAAGAAACTTAAGGAACACAGTTATCCATACCCCAGTCCAGACTTTCCTCCCAGATAACACACCGCTTGAAATCAGAAAACAGAATACTGTTTGCAAGGAGAGAAACTTTTAAAACAAATTCCTTTTTATCAGTCCTAATAAAAGGTGTATTTTGGTAATTCAAAACCAATACATTGATTCACTCATCTAACACAGACTGGCAAGTGGTACTGTTGCTCTCCACCTTTAATGACAAAAAAAGAACTGAAGAACATACGCAGAGCAGGACTATGTGGGAACCTGAGAGGCAGAAAAAGAAAACGGCTAATTCTTTTGGAACTCAGATCTCCACTTTTGAATCTAAAAATAATCTTCAATTTCACATTTTGCTTTGTGTACACACAGTCAGACATGCAAATCCATTTGTTTTTTCCCTTGATGTAAAGGTGTTTTTCCACAGGAATACACATTCCTGAGGAGCCAAAAGGAAAATATCTTTGAATAAGTGTTACTCTTAGAAGCAAAAAATCTGCAAAACTGCCCTTTTACAGAGAAATGTTGATTACAGTAATCAACTTTACTTGGATCCTCTTATTTATGTTAATCATGGTAATTGTGTCTATGAAGTCACAGAAAAAAAGATTGAAGTCCTTCCCTAGCTCTTTACCAGATTATAGTTAAAATAAGGTTTACATTCAGTTCCTTCTCACAGGGAATTTTTGGAATTATTCATTGTTCCTAGTAAGTTTCTGTTTTACCATTTACTGACAACAGAATTTAAGCAATTTATACTTCAGCTTGCATTGCCAAAAGCTTGACTTTGAAGATCAGCGAGTGGTTTGGGGCTTTGAAGGCGACGGCTAAATTATTCTTAGCAAGAACTGTGCATATTGTACAGTCACAAGTACACCAAGCTTTAAGTATTCAGAGAGCAAAAATAAGTAAGAATACCAAATTAGTCACATAGCATTAAAAATTAACATAAGATTGAGACTTCCTTTAACTACATTTTTGGATAAGGGACACTCTAGCTTCCTGCAGCTAACTACATAGGTTTACTATTCTCTTCTTTACTGTGGGTGGATTGTATAGGTCCTGAGGCCCAATTTATAAGTTCTGAGTGCCTGAACCAAATAATGCACAACATGGCTCTCACAGGACAGAGCACAGCTGCAGGCAGTATTACAGCAACATGCACAGTCCTTATTGACAAGCCCACCTTGTCACAAGTCACTGAAACCTCTTAATGGTCTAGAAGATAATAGAGAATTCTGCAAAAGTCACCGCTTCCTCCTCCTCCCCCTTCCCTGTCTCCCCAGGACCTCAGAAAACATTTTGCTAATGATAGACAGATCAGCACTTACAAATGTGGAAAGGATGTTTTTCTCGGCCACCATCAGAGCTATGTACAGGCACAGAGCAGAAATGAACATGCTTGTGGCACAGATCAGAGGATCAGCTTTATTGTTTATCTTCCTTAATCTTCTTGCAGCTTCTGCCCCAGTAATGACACCCAAGATTCCTGTCCCAATGGTGATGCCTCCAAATATTAGGCTGGTGACAAAGCAAAGGATTTAGATGAGCATAGTAAGACCATAATGTGGAAAAAAAAAATGGTGTTAGCTTATACCTTTAGTTTCAGAGGACTCTTTAATGGGGGACTTGAATTTTATTCCAATTGATCTGACCCTCCCACTCTCTAAATGGATTTAATCCCAAGCCTCAATTGAAGCTATGCCTCTGCACCTGAGCCTCTATCCTGTGGAGCAGGTATTTTCCCATTTACAGAGCAGGTGTTATGCACTCAGGCTCAAAGAGGACTCTTCTCAGTATGACCTGGCTTGGCCATCCAGTGATGTAGAGGAGACACAATCATCTTGGTTACCCTGTGAACCAATCTACTCAGTCATCCCTAAAACACAGATGGAATAATGTATCACAATCTGCTGTCTTGGAAGATATCCTATCACATGGAATTCTATACATCTAAATTACAGCCCTCTAGTTAGTACAGCTGAGATGAGTCACTTCTCTGACTATGGGAAACATCTATCACTTCCCAGAAGAGTTGAAATACTGAATAGTTAACAAGAGGGAGGTCTATCTAATTTTTTCGGAATGCAGAATGTCAAATGCCACACAGCATTGTGTGTCTGCAAATGTGTTCTCCAGGAATGACAAGTTCATGTTTTAAGAGTATGTGTTTGAATAGCTTAGAAGATTCAGCTTCCACGGGGACTCCTGTATATGCTTTCCTCTCTGTCCCAAATGAGATCATAATGACAAAGCAAGTCTCTTGCTACAAGACTAGTGATGCCACTGATTGTTTAATGCATTGTAAATCTCCTGAGGCAAAGGAGGAGAGGAGCACAAGTGCTTCTAAATATTTCAGAGTGCTGCATGGTAAGTTCTGTACATTTTCCTAAGCTTCCCCTGACTGCAAAGTAACCACCTAGGATATGATCTGTTCCTTTAAACTACAGCGAACCTACTTTTTAATTTCTGGGTGATTAGGAAGAACTCAATACTTCTACATGGGAAAAAAAAAAAAGTATTTCTATACAAGATAACAAACTTTAAGCATATTTGTACTCTCCCTGTAAGTTCTTTGGGACTCTGATCCATCACTCAGTACTGCTGGATGGTGACAACACAGATTGTCTGTAGGGAGAATATTTTAAAGATTTGTCTGGGAGAGGCAAGTTCCAAAGTGACATTAGTTGATCAAAGCATTCATGGAATTGTGTTTAGAAGATTCATCTGTTGTAAACTGAAGTTGAAATAAATTTACAGCTGGAAGAAAAGGGAACAGCCAGAACTAAATCCAAGCACAGTTCAATGGACAGTGAGTAAGAAAGTACAGAAGTCTAGTCCTGGTGAAAGGCTCCTTTGGGATCTTTTAAGGTCAGAGAATGCTCAATTATCTGTCTGATCTGTTCAAAAGTGTCTGCACAAGGAACTGAATAAAAACTTCATACTGTCTATTTATCTACCTTGAAAGGATTGAGACCTGAGTCAGCTGTGGTGCCATCTGAATTTGTGTTTCCAGTGAGTCTAAGTGACACAGCCCTGATCCTTAAACAAAGCCTGCAACTGCTGAACAGCCAGAGGGGAAAACGTCCTTAAAGTAGCCCTGGGCAGGTCTGGGAATGTGCAGCTCAGTTCTTCCAGCACCATCAGCTACAGGTCTGACATGGTTGTTTATATCACGTTTCTTTGCATCCCACTGGAATAACAGTCTAAAACTGACCTTATGCTGTTTCTGGCACTAGCTTATGCCAAGGCTATTTTTAAAGCATCCTGTAAGAAGCAGTACATGAGGTTAAACTATCAGGTGCTCCATTTTACTTCCCTGAAGACCATGTCTGCTCTAGCAACCCTACTGTGGAATAATAATTCAGAAGGTGGATTAGAAAACAAAACATAGGCTAACACCTTCAGCTTAAAAAAGGAAGTATTTAAACTGTGTGCCTTCTCTGCCTACCCTGAGCAGGACTCATGAGTTCTCTCCCTTCCTCCACATCACTTGCTATTAAGTAATGTGCCAGTGGTGGCATCCATGGAAGGACAGTTGTATTTCCCACTGAAGTACTTGTGGATGACTATTCAGTCTATCCAGTTACACTACAACTCAGAAACCACTTTTGAGTTGGCTCGGTTATTCCATTGCAGAAAAGCAAAAGAACCCAGTTAGCAGAGGACACACTCAAGGTATGATTACTGCTTTTCTCTTTAATTGTCTTTGCCTGGAAAGACAAAGTAGTAAGCAGTTAGTTCTTGGAAATCCATCATGAAGGCAGGGACTGAAACCAGATTTGGGATACCTCCAGAAGAAAGGTAGGGACACTTTTATGGAAGCCACTGGTAGGGAGTTGGTACACAGAAGAGAAGTGTCCCAGTGCTCACTGTTACTGAGGGCAGTCATGAAGACTCGAGAGGAACACGGAATACATTTTTCTATTCCAGTTAACACATTGTAAGGAAAAAAAGTTCTCTTCCTAGCTGGGGAAAAGTGATCTCCAAAAAATTGTGTTATGATTACTTTGAAGTCCTCTCCTGTTGTAAATTCCCCTTGCCCACCAAACGTATGATACTTATTCATTAATCTTTCTTGGTCTGGATAGCCTCTGTAAGCAGAGCTCTGCTGACAGATACTCAAAAGACCAAATTATCCTGTTTTGATGTAATAATAAGATACTAGATCAAATTCATTGAGCTTGACTTATGCTGGGAGTAACAATGACCTGGCCAACATAGCAGGAGTTTTAAAACCAGACTAACAAGAAGGTAATAGGACAGTTACCAAAACACAGGATCTAAACATACTTAAATGAGTATTCAGGTTGGTTGGGGTGAACAGTCAATTGTCAACTGAAGTCCCTTTCTAAAGCTACTTGTTTCCCTGCAAGTGTTCCTGTTACTGCTTCTTTCCACTTTACTTAAATAGGGCTGGCAGCATCTTTCCAGTTAACCGAGTGACTATAAACAAACAAATAAGAGTGTCTCGGCATACCTGGCAGCAACCTACTCTAACATTCACACCCAACTGCCTTCATGAGAAGTGTTCAAGGTCACATCCCACCTGCTGCCTTTGGAAATAAGCTGTGACTTAGCACTGTGCAGTGTTTTCAAGAATGTTTCCACAGTCGTGCACACCTCACCTGTTAGATGAATTGCTTGATTTTTGGAGGCATGGTGATACAGTGCCCTGGGCAATCTGAGCCCTGTAAAGAAACTGTGGCATCCACATTCCCAGGGCTCCAGTAACAAAGGCCATGGCAGTCAGACCCAGTGAGGACCAAACAAAACTCCAACTGAAAGTTAGAAGAAAGAAATGTGAGATACTAGAAAGAATGGGCTGTGAGGAAAAAGGGGAAGCCTACCTGCAATATCCAGGATTTCAAGCAATAATAAAACAATTCTTTCAGTCATAATCAAAATGCACTCCCTTGAAGATACTAATTTTGATGAGACTTTATCTACGAACTTCAACAGTAAATTACTATTAGACCTACTGATTTCATGCTAAATCCCAGTCCTGATCTCTTGCAGATTTCATTGCCAACTTACTTCTGCTAAAACAATTGCTGTGAAATTTTTGATAGCAGAACAACAATAGAGAGTAGGCAAGAACTTAATGGCTTAGTAGCTAAATGAAAGTGTTCTATGTGCAAGCCTCAGGATGTTTTTAAGTTGTTTGTGTAACCAATATAAATGAGAGTAACATCTGGGTCTTCCAAACTGTTAAGATGCAGTGGCTGAAGCACTCCTTAACTCTACCCGAGGAAGTAAAAATGGACTCTTAGTCTGCACAGAGAGTTTTCAGACAAAATGAGACATTGTAAGAAACTGTCCAATTCTTGCATCCCTCCTGACCTATTCTAGGAGTAAATTAACTTTTGACTGGTCTCTTTCTAGTTAATAGTTTAGGAGAAAATTCCCTTTGAAGGCAATAGGGAGGTATGAAATATTAAGACTAAATAAAAGTGCGGCAGATGACCAGATGACCAGCAGACTAAACGATTTGTTAAGATATTAATGTAATTTTTCATCTTCTAAAGATAAAGGGCTCTTGAATAAAAGCTGAACCACCTGTTTTTTGGCAGTATGTCCTTATGCTTTGGAAATCAACTGCTAAAGGAAAAGCAAGTTAAAATCTGTTTTTACAACATTGCTGGAGGTTGTGAGCAACAACTTTGGAGTAAAGCAACTTTGCCGTTAGGAAGGTTTATTTTTGATTCACTTCAGACTGCACTGCCTAGAAATTGTGATCCAGGAACCTGGATCTCTAACGCACATGGTGTTCTGGATGCAGCCAGGACACAAACCGAACCGTCAATTAGAAAACGCTGGATCTTCTGCAGGAGGGACACTCCGCAGACAGAGGAGGTCTCGGGCAAGCAAGAGGGACTTGTCTTTCCCGGGAAGCCCTGCCAGGGCGGGCAAGCAGCGGCGGAGTCAGGCGGCCCGGGCGCGG
>NW_020799124.1:8638643-8647571 GCF_003259725.1 Athene cunicularia | reverse complement strand
GCCACGGGCCAGCTGGCTACGGGCATCCCAAGCCTGCCACCAGCCTGGGGGTCAGCTGGTGTTGGCTTTAATTTCTGGGGTTGAAGGGGAAGAGTCGTCTGCCAGCTAACAGGTTAGCCGGTCAGAACACACCTACAGTTACTTCATGTGCCGTATTGGGCTCTGGCCTCTTGCATCAGAGGGCCAGCAGGCTCCCAAATGCCATAAAAAGGCTGCCAGAGACGTGCTGATTCAACTTTCCTCAGGCACTGAGAATTACAGATAAACTCACACCTGGAAAACGTGCACTTTTACCCATCTAGTTTACGCTATGTGTTAAAGCAAGAGGGAAGGGGAAACTTGGTAGAAAGCAGAGTTGGATTTAAATAGGAGCACACTATCATAACTGCCTCCCACCTCCTCCTCAAAACGGGAGAACAGGAGAAGCAAGGACATTTTTAATGTCATGCACATTCCTGTAGAAGAGTGGAAGAAAGATTTTTATTAATTGTGTCTCAATAATCTTGTACATAGCATGTGATACAAAGGAGCTGAGCCTTTGATGGCCTATTTCTAGTAACAGAAGGGTCATTCTTCAATGGAAGGAACCTTTATAGATAAAATCACTTACTTCTTGGCAAGTGATATGACATCTTGACACCAAGTAGTCTTGGCAGTTCTCTGTACACCTGGTTTTTCAGCTGCTACCCGTATCGTGCCGGAGATGCTCAGTGCTCTGTGTGCTGCTGTCCTTCTCTGGGTCCTGTAAGGGACCAGGAGGATCAGAAGAACCAGTGCTAGACCTCCCATGCAAGGAGTTACCTGTAGACACAAGGCTCATTAGATCAAGGACACCTTTTTTTCTTACAGTGAAAACTCCACAGCAACTCAAATTCAGTGTTAGAATGACATATCAGAGAATTGCAGGTATGTTCAGAAATAGATGTGACTTGCTGTATGTAGGTCATATTTGTAAAGAAGAAGGGGGACTTTGGTGATTTATGGTGACTTTGGAGAAAAGATAACAGATCCTCCCTCCACATCATACAGATATATGATTGCTTCCTCCACTTTTGGATAAAAGCATGTGAAGAAAGGAAACAGTACCATATTAGTCTGACCACAAATGCAAGAATCACTGATGCACTGAATAACATCCGACTGTTACTCCAGTAAACATTCTTCCCCACTCATGCTGTACTTGCGAGTTAATTTTGTAGGTAAGTTAAGAGGATCTGACAAAGTACTTCCAAAGCACTAGGTGCTCAGTATGGTGAGAAATTATGATGACATGACCAGAACAGAAAGGGCTTTTTTCTTGAAACCCTCAAATAATAGAACTTGTTCCCAACAGCATTTCAGAAAACAATTCCTGAAGAATTAAACTAGTGCTACCAGTATAATGTCCATTTTAACTTCAGTTTCCTCTGTTTTAAGAGGTCTTGGTGAACTGACAACCATGCCAAGTGTGTCCTCAGGTAAGAGCAACATCAGCACCTGCCCTGGCTGCTGTACAATTTCACCTGTGCCTGCTTTCATTTCACAAGAGCTAGGCAAAAATCATCCACTTGTCCTGCAGGAAGCGTTCTCTTAAACATCAAGTTCATGACCAGTCAAACAGTAGAAAGTCCTTCCACTGCTCACCTCTTTTAACACAATGAGCATAAGTAATCTAAACTCCAGGGATGATTCTGATTCTACAGTGATGGCTCAGCCCCTGGGTTAAATTGAATAACTCACCCTGAATGCCCAGTGCCAGTCACCTGTGACATCTGCCATCCCAGCTGCCAGGACATAACCAAGACCACTGTAAGCAACAGAACAATCAGTAGGTACCAATGAATTCTTGCTGGATGAGATGACACATCTTGCCAGCTAAGGAGCACACAGAGAAGTATTCTGACATAGTTTTCAAAACAGATAAACAGAAACAACCCTTATGGTCTATGCCAATCTACTTGCCAGCCAGTATTAAAGAGACAGTCTAACCTCCTCGGAGCAGACTTGAGATGGCGGCAATAATGTACCAGATTCCCCTTGGAATACAAGTTCTGTAGAATGACAGTGCAAACCCAGATCAGACAGCCCATGAAACAATTTATTATTTACTGTTTTCTGTGCTAGCGACACGAGTTAAGCCCTGCAGGAATTCCTTTAGTTTTAATCTGCTTTCTGGGCTCAGCCTTGGCTGCCTGCTCTAATAAAGACTATGCCTCTGAACCACTTAAAAAGCCCTTCTCTACCTCTTCTACAGACACAATGTCAATTTAACTAAAACAGCAGAGGGAACTGCCAATTCTTCCCTGGGAGACACTTAATAGAGCATTCTTGAAAATTTGTCAAGTAAACAAATATCTAAAAGCATTTGTGTTTCAAAACCCAGAAATAAATTACCTACCACCATGCACATATTCTTTTAGAATTGATTCAGTATTTTATTCAAAACCTACCAGTTTTCAGAGTTTAGATTCTCCCTAAAAAATGTTAGGGGGAAAAAAGCAAGTATTTCTTCAAGATAAATATAGAAATAAGCCTAACCAGTTCTAGATAAATATGCTAAGCAAGTGACAAATCCTTCTGCAAGAGCCAATGCAGATATATATTGAAATATGTCTAATCAAGACTCAGGGCACATTGAATTACAGGCGTGGTCAGACAGAATTTCAAAAGGCAGATCAGTTACTAGCAAGAAAACCAACCTTCCCACTGGAATGAAGATATAGAAGATAGACAACATTGTGGTCCTTTTTCCTTCCTCAAACAGGTCTGCAATGATGGTAGGTGCTACTGTGGAATAACTGGCCGTGCCAATGCCAACTAGTCCTCGTGAAATAAAGAATATCCAGTAATACTGCAGGTGAAAGACATATTATAGTACAAAAAAAGCCCATGCAAGAAAGAAAGCTTACTATTAAAGAGGTACATATCGGTGGATCAAATGTACAAGAGGAAATAAGATTTCACTGTCTTTTGTGTATGTCTGTATTCCCTTCACTCACAGCTGCTTCCCTCCAATCCCACTGCTGTGCTTTTTACTTTCTGCATAGTGACTTCTTAGAGTGACACCCAGAGGGAATTACAGGATAGGGTTGATAGACCACTAGCTTGCTGAACAAGCTGCTAGCTGCAAGGTCATAATCCACAAACAATTGGGACAAAAATAAGATCCCATCATTTGCAACAGTAATGTGTGTGTTCACCATTGCCCAGGCTGGACTCCACCATCCCATAAAGCATTCCATTGAGTCCAGGCTTGAGGAGTGAATGATGAAACGATAGCTTTTCCAAACATGATCAGAGGGGACTCATCAACTTCTGCAAGACATATGCAGATTATTTTCATAGTACCCTCCAAAAAAGCAACATACCGATTCACTGATGAATGAACTGCCTAATGTTACACCTGACCAGAAGAAAATACCAGCTCCAAGGATGATTTTCCTATTGTACCGGTCACCGAGGTATCCAAAGATGGGGGCAGCCAACATGTAACACAAGATGAAGACTGGAAATCCAAGAAGGAGCAAAGACAATATTGGTCAAATTATTCTTAGCCTATGTACGCCTCATCCCTCAGACAAACTCAGCTTTTTTTTTAGGACAGAGGTTAAAGTCAGGCTGAATTTGTAGAACTAGTAGGTAGATTGACATTTAGAAAAAAAATGCAGATCAGAAAAAAACAATACAAAAATAAAACATGTGAATTGCTCAAGTTCTGTATTTCTTGAGACATTCCTTCATCTTTTGTGATTCACGTGCTATAGGATTTTTGAAGGACTCAACTGTGTTCCCTGAACCAAAGACTTTCGGTTTTGCATTATAGTCAGCCTGCCCACAAGTGGAAGTGAGCAATACCACACACATATAGGAACTAGAAGAAATAAGTAACTAGACTGTGTTTTAGGAACAAACCATGTAGATGCAAGGCAAAGTAAACTATCTGAATTTAAGCGATTTTATTACCTGTTTGCAGTAGACCTGTATCCCCGTCACTAAGCTCGAAGTATTTCTGTATATCTAGCAGGATCCCTGCAACAGACAAACACTGAATGACATCAAAGTATCCTGCTCATACCTTGTAATTCCATTAATTTGCCAGCTCAAAGATTTATCTGAAGAAGAGTGCTTGCAAGAACAGCAGCACATTTAGCTTGCTAGTTTATATGTAAACCATTAGTCTACCACAAGCACAGATCTGATAAGAATTAAAATTCTTATCACTATAGATAAAATTCATGATCTTCCACTATATAGGTCTTAAGAAAGTCAGTTTACCCACTATTTTAATCACAACTGTTCTGTTTCTTTTGCACCATTAGTACATAAACACATAAACAGTTTACAGTTCAAGGTTTAATGGACACAATGTGGAACAAAACAGTGGCAAAGTTTTGCATGCAGGAGGGTGCTAACTTCATACAGCTCATCCTAAAACTTTCTTAATAACCTTAAAATATTAGGATGTATTACAGGAACTTCAGTTTTGGACTAACAAAGTATCTAGAACAAATCACAGCTAACACAAGTCTTGAACTGAACCACAACTTCATCTCAAACTAACTTTCACACTGAGCACCACTAAAATGCTATCCCCTCCACATAACTGGAGTAAGTGGCCTGACCAGTTATTGGCAAATGACAACAGCTTGGAACAGGGTTACAGATCAGAGGGGAAAAAGTCTGCATGATCACCATTTTTAATAAACTGAAGACTCAATTCCAGCAGACAAGTAAGTAGAAATGCTTGTTTTCTGTGTGAAGATTGATGCAAACTCTGTCAAAGCCTGTGAGCAAAACTGCCCGGAAACCACAACTTCATAACTGCCACCAGCTTACTTTTAAACAAATATTCAAGCCTCTCCTTCTTCAATTTCCTGTTAACTCATATTTAAGAATATGTTCATACGTATGGACAACCAAACTCAAAAGTAGTGATGCAGCTGAATTCTAGCAGATGAATGGTATATTGCTGTGGTATAAATGGCAATTTCCAGATTGCCTCCATGGCCCAAGAGGTCCTAGAGTTAACTAAAAAGTGTTTTAGTCATATATTGTAATTAAAGTAGATGTCTGATATTTCAAAGGCTTGAACACTATCCCCACCTCTCTTCTTGAATTCTTACATGTCCCTGAGGGTACCTCACTCACAAGAAACTGAGCCTGTTAACAAGTAGGCAAGCTTTACTTCACAGGCCTTCTTGAAAAAATTAAGCTCTTAGCATGGACAGACACCAAAGAATAGTTCAAAGCTTGGAATGAGCCAAATGACTGCTTGCACTTAACACTTCCAGGTGTACACCCTCCTAGCAGCCAAGTTCTTGCTCAAAGATATTTTCATCATCCTCTGTCCCCTGCCCTTCTCCAGGGAAAGTTATTTGGCAATAAAACCCATACATTGAAGTTCTTCACTAACAGTCTTGCAGTATCATTCAACATGCACTGCTACTTGTTCCTTCCCCCTTGTATGTGTGGTTAACACTTATTCAAACGAAAAAAGCTTAAACTCCTAAACCCACTAACTTAAATTTTTTAAGATACTGTTTGTGTACTGTCACTAGATATTTAATTCCAAATTTAAAAATCCACCCTTTGTTTTTTTCAAGGTTTTAAAACATTTATGATTTCCAGGCCACTCAGAAGTAAAATATAGCAAGCTCATAATAAGTGTTTCCTCCTAATTTTTAAATCAGATCCCTGGAAGCATGGTGGATGCTTTGGAGTGATGCTAAACAGAATAATTTACCCAGACCACAGTTTACATGTGAGGAAAAAACATAGATTTCCCACCAGTTTACTAGAAGCAATTCTTTGCTGCTCATGGCTAGGTTAAAAAAAAAAAAAAAAAAAAAAAAAAAAAAAATAAATCACATTTTGGAAGAAAGTTATTATTTATTAGAAAACACATTGTAAATTTGGTAGGTCATGCCTAAGGAAACGTGTCCCCATTCTCTTTACACAATCATGTTACGCTCTTCATTGCAGAAATCACACAATTTCCAGAAGAACATGAGGAAATTAAGCCTCCCCTAAACAAACCTTCACAAAGAGAACACAATTTTTGTACTTTGAATGGGGGGAATGGCTTCACTATTCTTCAGATAAATGAATGCCATATCTAATCTACTAGATCCAAAGAAGGCCTGGTAAGCTGCTGTATACAATAAAAGGAAGCTTCTTAGTCAAATCTCTGTAGAATCCAGACACAAAAATAGTCTAGTTGTTCTGTATGCTGAAGTCTGTTCATAAGAGACTTAGATTTAAAAATATCTTAAGCATTTAACAGATGTTATTTTTGTAAGCATTCTATTAACCATTAATAGCTAATACATCATTTATCAGTCTTCCAAGATTCATAATTGGAAGTTTCATTAAGAGTATGACCAACAAGCAAAAGCAGATAAGTGAGAAATATTTAAAAGACATAAAGCATATCCTTACTTTAGAAAACATTTGTAACTACAAAGTAGAGCTGTTGGGAACTTAAATTTCTTTTTCCTCAGAAGGAGAAAATAGACTCTCACCTGGTACAATGAACCAGTCCATGAAATTTAATAAATTTGCATAGCACAGCACAGCAGCTATCATGTAATCTCTCTTTGCTGGACCCTTTCCTGACACAGACACAGATGAACCTTGTCTCACATGTGCTGCCGTAGCTCCATAACTCTGCTCCACGGGAGGCAGCTGGGGCTGCAAGTTTGTGTTTTCATGTGCACCAGGGTTTTGCATATTTCCCAGTGCAGAAAGTCACCATGAATTATGAAGTGTTTCCTTAGTGCACCAAGTTACAAGTCGATTTTATGTTCAAGCTATGAGGAACTTCAATCACTATGGTCATTTCCGGTGATGAAGCCCAGCCACTAAAAGCTGAAATTAAATGTTCCTTGCAGTAGGAAGAACTTGACAAAGAAAGAAGCTGCAGTCCTGTGTTTTTGCAAAAGCAAAAGTGCTGAAGTGCTATACCTTGAAGACAAGGAAAAGGAAATGTAAACAAAAGCAAAATAATCCGTTGTGCATCCAAGAAATACAAGTGCACAACTTCGCAATGATCTCTCAGAAATTGCATATGGAAAATTAATAATAATCTTTGCTAAGGTCTCAGTGAATTGCCAGAGGTAAAAATAGCCTTTCTAGAGAAGAGAGGGAAATCAAAAAAGAGAAGCTCATTTGCTAGATGCTAGACCAGGTACCTAGCTTTGACTTGAGCCCTCCTTCACCACAGACTTCTTGTGCAACTCTGGCATTTGCTTTCTCTGCACCTCAGATCTTTGTCCCCGCCACACAGCCATACACGCTGCACTGGCCTTTAAAACAGGGCTACCTAGCCTTGTCCTTGCCACCTGACCAGTCACCTCTCCCTGTTACTGCCCATCTCCTTTGCGCTGGCTGGATCTACCCTCAGAACAAAATCCTTCCCAACAATGTTCTGAGTTTTTAGGTCAAATCAGTAATTTAAGCAGAAGACTTGCACTCCAGACTACTTGCTGGTTTGGGGTGGGGGTGGGATAACAAAAAACCAAACAAACAAATCCAACAAGAAACCAACCCAGAATGCCAGAATGCTACAGTAAACAGAGAAAGGGAGATGGAAACAAAAGCAGTCTTCTTCACCGCTGCTGGAACTGTGCACATTCCACAGTTCTGAATTGTGTAACGGGATTTCTTCCCCTTTCTCTCCCAAAAAGGGGTCTGAAAGGGGAAGCAAGGAAGACACAGGAAGGTGTTCTTGTTCTTTCAGGGTGTATAGATACCTTTCTTCCCTGTCCTTCTATTGACCACTCAGATTTGAAAAAAATATTCTGAGTTAATTCTTCCAGCATCACTTTTCCTATTATATTAATTATTTTTCAGACACATAAGTAGTCACATGACTTGAGACATTTTTTGCACTACCAGTTTAAGAAAGTAATTTATTTTTGCACCCTATTAGGAAATTTTAAAGTGAAAATTACTAGTAAACTGTAAGAGTTTAAGAGTGAGGCAGCTAATTGGCGTGAGTCCTGATTACAGTTTATGACTCATGCATGAAGACAAGAGTCCACGGTTGGTTTTTTTTAAGAACTGTGTGTTTCACACTTCACACTAAACTGAAAAACAAAATAGCACCTAGTATTCTTGGCTATTTTGTAAAATCCAGACTCCTTTACTTTTTCATGCTCAACACTGTAGTATTTAATTCTATCTTAATTTCATGAAGATCTAGTTTAATTTAATCATGGATAAGTCTATAATAATTTTATTTCAAGAGGGGTCTTTTTTTTGGTAACATCTTAGCTCTCAACTTTCTAAGGGAGGATTTAGGTCTAGATCATGGGCATCTCTCCCTACTCCTGCTCAAGGGAGCTCCACATAAATCAGCTTGTGTCTGAAAGTATTTCAGTGTCAACTTATTAGGAGGAAGCAAATTTTGCTCTCTGTTCGGTATTACCACTACTACCTTCTTCTCTGCTATAGACTGTAGAACCTTCACTGAGTAAATGTCACATTATTTACACCTCCCACTGCTTTATTAAACCAGTGAAGTCAAGAGTTGACTGTACTCAGGAGCAATAAAGAACCAGCACAATTTTGGAGAAATTAAAAAAATCTACAGCCACAAACGTGAATTTTAAAAGGTGAAAAAATAGGAAAATTCCGTGGCAGAATTCCGGCTGTTTTCAAAGTTGAGCAAGGTGCGGGGCCGCAGCCCAGCCCGCTCCCGCGCCGCGCCGCTGGGTGGCGATCACACACCGGCACAGACGGTACTCACACCCCGGTACACACACCCCGGTACACACACACCCCGGTACACACACCCCCCGGTACACACACCCCCCGGTACACACATACCGGCACACACACACCGGCACACACACACCGGCACACACACACACCCCGGTACACACACACCGGCACACACACACACACCGGCACACAGCCCCCCGGCACACACACACACACCGGCACACA
>NW_020799124.1:8624822-8638593 GCF_003259725.1 Athene cunicularia | reverse complement strand
CACACACACACACACCGGCACACACACACACCGGCACACAGCCCCCCGGCACACACACACACACACACACCCCCTGGCACACACGCCCGGTCCCCACCCGTGTCGTCCCCCCGCCGCCGTTGCTGACCAGCGCGGCAGTGCCTCGGCCAGGCGCTCCCCACTGCCAGGTGTTGATTTGCTTTCAAAAAAAAAAAAAAAAAGAAAACCCAACAGCAACAGGCAGCAGTAGAGCCTGAACGGGGCGTCGGAGACTCAGACTGATGAATCTCAGTTGCTGGCGGCAGAGGGGCTCCTTAGCAAGAGGAAGTGAAACAGTACAAGTTGCACTAATTTTTTTTCATCTTTGTTCTCTTCAGAAGCAAGGCAGTAGTGGATCTGGCCTCTGTACCCTTTAGTAGGAATATTTTCCATATTTGATGCCCAGCCACATCCCACAGGGCCTGCTCGTCAGGATTTAACTCTGACTCTGGAGAGCCGAAATGTCTCTTGATCCAAACAGCCTTTGAGTTTCTGGGGCACATCCTGTATTGCTCTCAACTCCTGACATCTACGCTAGACTTGATGTTTATAGACAGACAAAAGCAGATTTCTAACTGTAACTGTTGTAGCAAGAACTCAGTTCTGCTTTCCTAAAATGGAATATCCAAATTCCAAATTTTCCAAAAATAGACTCTGGTTAAACAAAAAATGTTGCTCACAAACACCGAACCACCAGTTCAAAACTCTTGAAATTTTTATTCCCTTTTTGCCCTTCATTAAAGATTTCAGACATCACTTCCACTTAATGCTTTTTGATGCTATATTAGCTGGACATTTTTCTGTCTGCAGCACCAGACTTGTGAGCCAGGTTGTCATGTGGGACCTCGATGCCAAATCTACCTCAACTCTGCCACCGTTACGGGTACCAGACATCACCCTCCCTTTGCATCGTCCCCCCTCTCTCCCTTACCTCGGTGTCACAAGCCATATCCTTCCATCCACTCCACTGTCACTGCTGGGTACAAGTCTGCAGTCACTTCTACAAGGCCCTCTGTAATTTAGCCTTACTCTGTCAGCTTTTGTAGACACCATTCCTTGACAGCTATCCTGCCTTTAGCTGCCTATTTGTCCTTTTCTCCGATTACAATAGTCATTTTCATGAAGACAACGCCATATCAAAAAATTCCTGCAAAACTCTGTGATGATCCGCTTTTGCTGTGTGGGTTACAGAATGCCACTCTACAATACAAATCAACTTTTGTTAGGTAAACTTTCTTTATAGTGAAATATTTTGTTTATCCTTATTGGTTCATTTCTGTCAGTCGGGGTATGGACTGACTGTCTTGGCACACGGTGCAGTGTTTGCCTACATGGTTTACACGAGGGGTGCCAGGTGCCAATGCAATACAGAAAGTAGCTTTTTATCCCTATCATACTCCTGTCACAAGCTCCATTCTCTTGATGGTTCATTTAAGCATGAGACCTCATAGCTGTGTCATGCAGTTTAATCCTTCTATGGTAGCAGCAAGTCAGAACCTGTTTATTCCAGGCATTTAGCACTCGTCCACACACAGAGCAACATATTTTCTTACACCATTCTGAATCTGGCTGTGGTACTGAAAGTTTTTTTGATGGTTGAACCTGACAGATGCAACTGAGACTCCCCAGATGAACACGCACATTTGGTGATAGCTTGAACTGGTTGGCTGATACTCAGCAGGCCAAGCCACGGGAGTTTTCTGTGCTTAGGAAGCCGGCGTGTTTCAACTAGAGCATTCAAATCAATTCCCCTTGGTTATTGCTCATCTAGAGCATCCCGTCTGTCTGAGCACCCACTCAGCATCTGGGGAGCAGTTCTGTTGGGTCCTCACTCTGTGCTATGTGCTCTGCCTGAGAGACTGAGGAACTGCCCTTTCCTGGCCACAACCCTACCCTGTGCTGCTGTTATTAACAAGACACAAGCCATCGGTGAAGAGATGCCTGGGGTGCTCAAAGGCAGGGCTACGTTAACCCACTAGGACTCATGGAGGCAGCATATGTAACAGCTGCTGGTGTACTCCTGTCAGTTCAACTAAATCCAGGTGAGACACTGCCAACAAATGTGCTGTGCCTGCAGTCCAGACACGACTGTTTAGAGACAACTGATAGGAGAGCTTCCAAGTTTTCCCTGAAAAGGATTTCCAAGTATTTACTACAAGATGCCTCTGAATGTATTTAGTTATCCAAATCTCCTTTAGTGGTGGATGCTACCACATCCCATGAACAGCTTTGGAGGAACAGCTTTTTGCCAGAGCTTTCCCAGAAAGCTACATCAGAAGGGTCATTAATAGTGAACCAAGATGCTAGAAAGATATAAATTGAAAACCATTTTATTATCCTGATTAACTCCAAACCATTTCTATACATATAACAAAAAGAAGCTTATCAACCCACTGAATAGCAAACAGCAACAAATCTGTGAAATAATTGAATTATGGAAATAAGAGTAATTGTTGACTAGATCTACCAATACTGATTTTAGGAAGAAAGAAATAAGCTGCTTTTGGTATCTTACCTCTCTCGTGCATCACCCAGACAGAGAACATAAAGTAGCCAAAAGAAAAGACATGCTCGTGTGTGTTTGCACATGTATATGGGAATGGTCTGCATTTTGAGGTGTATGTATTTTAAACCTATTGTGGTGGAAGCATATTCATTAATCATGAGATTCTGCAAATATGGATTTCTGCAAGACTTAGTCATTTTAGTGTCTGACAAGATCAGAAAAATTAAATTCAGCATAAATCTAGTAGGCAGACAGCTTAATAAATGCATGCCTGGACCTACCTGAGATATTCCACTCCACAAGGAGATTCAAAGACAATGATAATGATTACAAAAGAGCTGCAGAGTGACAGAGATTTAGGTAAGAGGCTGTGGGGTTTTTAAGGTTTGTCATTGTAGCGTCTATCTGAACCAAGGCTGCACAATAAATCACTTTTGGTTTTGAACCCAGTCTGCAATAATAAAACATAAAGACAAACTCAGACATTAGTATCTGGGTTGCATATCTGGAGGGACAGTAGTTTGACCTACAGTTTAAACCAGGGACTGACCTGACACAAGAGCAGGCTACTCAAGTAATGTAATCATGTGTCAAGTCCAGCACGATTTTCAGTTTCAGATATATTATTGAACCAATAGTCTATCCTGTTCTCGTAAAAGGCCATATTGCAAAACTACAGGGATGACTCATCTACTAACATGTATATTTTTCTTACATTTCAGTCCGGACTGATGTACATTTGCCAAAATTATTATTACCTTGGAATATACAGCCTGTACTAGCCAAAAGGGAGGGGAACCTGAGTTCTCTCCTTCCGATGGAAGTTTGAGAAATTCTGTACCAGTCGTTTGCTGAATCTGCTCTATCTCAGTGTATTGCTTGTGGCCACATTTAGTCACAATTAACATTTAGCTAGCAACTGCTAATGACGTAAAACACTGTTATGAAATATTTAGTATTTTAGAATAAAATTTAGTAGCTGAATAATCAAGACTAGATTGCTAACAGTTTCTTTCCAGACCCTTGCAGGCTGAACTAGCAGTATGAGCCATTACATGTGTGTCTCTTGCCTTTGCATGCATCTTGTGAACAAATACATAGCAAGGGACTAAATCATCCAGACTGTCCCGTACACTTCATGAGCAGTCTTCTGTTACCAAAACACTTCAAGAAAACCAGCTGGACCACCTGTTCCACTATACACTTAATTGGAAAATATCTGCTTGGAAGACTCTGGTTCTGTGAGTTTCAACAAATGCTACATTTTTAGTTACCATATCCTTTTTACCCCTTCAGCCTGATTTTTTTTTTTTTAATGCTGCCTTTCACGTTGCCTGGGTAATAGCACAAAACACAGTGTGGATCCAGTGTAAGCATACTTTAGCCTTGTGATAGCAGCAAATAAAATTTACACATTCTAAATTACAAAATACACTTTTTTCATTATTACTGACAAATAAGCTATATATAACTTCAGACTTCCTGGAATACAGATCATGCTTTTGGTTGGGCAGGGAGGCTAGTTCAGACTCTTCTGCTACACCAATTAGGAAACAAACTGCAACTTTATGAAAAATGTCTTGGTGTGCTTACCTAAATAACTTACTTCAGAGGTAACATTGTCCTCGGTTGTATCCATATAATTCTGCTTCAAAAGGTACAGCAGAAGAAATTACAGTTCCAGCACATAATCACAGAACAGTAAAAGATGAAGACTCGACAATTCTATGAACTGTTCCCTCCTTCTCTGGCGGAAAACAAAACCCCCCCAAAAAACCCAAACAAACAACCAAAACCAAACAAAAAACCCACCAAAACCCAAAAAACAATCTTCTTTGCAAGTGAGAATGTTGAACATTTTGCATTAACATCAGACAAAGGAGGAAGCCGCATATCACTGGAACAGAGCTTCCTCTTCGAGCTGAGATTTATTTAAACACAGAACAGCTCGTGGAGGTCAAGAGAAGTGAGGCATTATAGTTACTATTCACCAAAGAAACTATTTTGCTAACCAATTTAACTGCTTTTGCCTGTACCATGTTTTATGCTCAAGCTTACTTTTATTAGTGTATCCTATAACTGAGTATTTTGCATTTTAGGATTCTGGATGTTTCTGCCACAATTATAGCAGAAAAGGGCTGTGAAATCTGCAAGGATCTGGGAAGAAAATTGTGAAATTAAATGTCTGTTTAACGAATGTTTTGACCTTTTTGCCACAGTAAAACATTTATCCCCAGAAGAACCATTACTTGACCACTGCAGTCTTCACTTTTATACACCAGAGTCCTCTTAATTAAGAAGACAGCATAACAGATAAGGGGCCATTAATGACAAACAGACAAGCATTGACAGAACAAAAATGGAAGCCTTTCCCTATGAGGCCTTTTTTTTTTTCACCTAGCCTTGCTACCTCCAGACTGAAAGAGAAGACTACTCTGCAAGTGAACACAGTATTTTAATCACTACAAAGAATGTTAAGGTTAGGGTTGAGTTAAAATTTAAGTAAACATAGATTTAAATTAATAATAGTCTAATTTAGTATCAAGAATCTCTCTGCTTGCCAGAAGAGTATCCTGAAGAAACAAATTTACTGTCACTCTCAATGCTTCCAATAAGTCAAAGTGCAAACTGTATTCACCCTTTTGGTAAGGGTAAGAACATGAACACCCTATAGCCATGCATAATTGATAGCACTGGGAGACAAGTTCTGCCAGCAACAACAGAAAACTTTCATCATTTTGAAGCTCTTAGTTAACTAACCCCAGGATGCTGATGATTATGACAGTTATTGTGCAAACAATGTGTAAATAATTGTGTAAATAAAGTTCTTAAAGTTATGAAGCAATCTAGATAGCAAATCTGGATTAAAATATGTGTATACTATCACAGATAGGTACCCACCTCAGGCAGAGGGTAGCTTCAACTCCAAGATAAGAGAACAAATGCAGAAAGTGGCCAGAGTCACTCTTCTCCTGGGCATCTTTGTTTGATTTTAATCAGCTAGTGATAAAGAAGTCTGTAATTGGCCAGTCAGTGTCTGGTTTGAATGAAGCAAAATGAAAAAAATCCATAAACGTGGATCCATGAATCCACAGAGCAAGAAAATATAAAGTGTGGGAAAGATAGTCTATCAGTTATATTGGTTATCTAGTAGATGAACAGTTGGGAAGAATTCCTTGCTCTGCTACCATCTTTGCTAAAGCAAAGGGACCTCAAGTTCCTAGCTCTAAAGCAGGTGGTACCATTGATCCTTAAAAGGGAGAAAGAAAACAATAAACATTAAAACTTTGAAACATACAGTTCTACTTAACATCTGATTTTTGTTTATTAATGCACAAGATGTTTTCAGGCTTCAGCACTTGGTTCTTCAGGCTCTGTTTTGCATACAGTATTCTTTATAAAATTTGCAACCACAGTAATAAAACCATGATATGAATTATTTATATTTATTAGTTAATTAGCAATACTAAACTAAAAAGTAGACATACTCCTACCTTACACTTTTCTTCTATCTATCCATTCCATTCATTATCTCCTTCCATCCATTCTTTATACTACCAGTAATTTTACCTGGTCTGAAGATGGTCTCAAAAGGTCTTCCTTATAAAATTAAAAGGTATATGAACAAAATCTGGCCTTTCTTTCTTGCCTGGAATCATGCTGGCATTTGCACACTTTACACACTTTCAGTACAGCATAATAATACAGAATCTCAGGCTGCTAATAAAATAATTTTATTCTCATGGCTTTAGTAGCTACTTTTGCTTATGACAAGTGCAGCACCAGTGAAAGAACTATTCTCTCTTTGTTCTTATGAGGCAACAACCACCAAACTCTCTACTCCCTACTTCAAAGTAGCTTTTCAGATGCTTTTCATTAATACTTAGTTTTTAATCATGCTCTCTTCTAAGGTAACAGTTGTTTTAAGCTAAAAATAACATGTAGCAGAAAGTAATACATAATGCTACAACTCTTATCAATAAGAGCATTAATATCAACTGCAGCTGGCATATTTTCTTGAAAAAAAGTGTTACAAGAGTTTATAGTTGTAAATTCCTAAATTAAATGAAGCTAAGAAGAACCTTTGTTTCAAAGCCTAGAACAGTTGCAGCAGTTTAACGAGCTTCATCAAAGTCACTGAAGAACTGCGGTCACTCACTTTTCCAAACTGTGAAAAAAAAAATTTCTAGACTGTTTTCTGACTTAGTTCATTAAGAAACTTCCTTAAGAAAGAAGTAAAATTACAGAATAAGTACAGCGTAAATCAGCAAAGTGATTAATCTGTTAAAAAATGCCAAATGTAACTCAAGCCACCTGTGTTTTCACTACCTCCATTCCCCCTCCCCTCTTTTCTCCTCCTCTGAGAAGTTCATAGTGTAGTCTAACGGAATAACAGACCAGTCATACCCAGTAAGACTAAGATAAAAAAAATACAGCACTGTAGCAAGGTCGTGACAAAAAGTTATCAGACTCCACAGGTCAAGAGGCATTCACCCCTTTCGCCCACTCACCTGTTTCCAGAAACAGGCCTGCTTGGTATCTCCTTGTCTGCTTCAAAGCCTAGTTTTTCCTTGGGCTTCTGCTGAAATTAAATTCAATGCCAGAGTACCTGTGTATATTATAAGAATTACAGTAGTATAATTTTCCAGTAGAGGCAAATATTGTATTATATGATAACACTACAGCCTATCAATGTCTGTAGTTATACTATCTTAATGTATTTTGCTTCCCATATGGGACTAATCCTCATACATTGTATAACTGTATTCACATTAAAGGATTTGCCACTTGCACTACACCAGTATAGGTCGTGTTGCTTGTGCTCATGTACAGACCTTGTGCGGGTTGCAATTATATCCTTTCTCTGTTAATCTCTATGGTAATTTGCTACGAAATACCTACCCATCATGCATACATATTTTCTTCCCTTTTGTGCACTGTACTAATTTTGTACTAGCAAAGGCGCTAGAACGTGTCACATATAAATATATCTCAAAGAACTGCAAGTTTAAAGTTCTAGATAATTCCAGGAAACAATTTACTCTGTTCTGAGTCCTTCATATACCTCCTAAACAACAGTTGTCAGCCACAATTTGAGGTAAGTGGTATCAACTGTAATACATTTTGCAAAATGTCAGCAAAAGCAAAGAATTTACCAGTTTAAAAGGTGAAACAATTTTAAAAGCATAATTCTTTATTTTACACCAAGTATGTCTGTCCTTTTAAAACCAGCCCTATTTAAAATAAAATGTGAAATAAGGGCAGCCTACACTACACTGAAATCTAGCATCACTAAGTACAAAATAGACAAGCAGTCCAGGCTTGCTGCAGAAATTTCAGAGAAAGTCAAAACACCGAACTGGTGGGTGTTACTGAGTAAGTGGCTAGAAATAGCATGTTGAGTGCTGAACCAGCTTTTTACAACACTAGCTTCATCTGCAGGTGCAGAAAGAAAGTGAATTCATCATTTTGGTTTATTCAACAAGTTCATTTTGATGACTGGTTCATTCAGAGATAAGAACTAAACTGGGATTTGAAAAAGGAAGCCAGCTTGTTTCTCCCTTTTCCAAACCATGCGCAAAATCAAGATGCAGGATGATGAGCTGTAACTTGTGGGAGGATAAGATCTGGTAGTATTAATATCTTGGAAGTTGTGAGAGCTAAAAAAAAATTTTCATCTCTAATGATTCCTTTGGGCATTTTAAATGAATCCCATCTAAATGTAACACATAAATAATCAGTTAAAAGCTCACAGCATCTAATAAGCAAAAGATCTCAAATAGTACTTAACGACTCAAAAAACCAAAATCCAAAGTTTGAGTCAATACATGTTGACATATCTTAAATCAATGACTACTCCTGTCCTTCTCAATGACAAAAAAGTAACATCCTGCTAAGCACAAGGAATCTGCTTTTATTTAAGAAAATAATTAACAAGTACAAATGTAAAATAAGATTAAAATAAAGTAAATTAAGATTTCCTGCTTGCCATTTTAAATAATGAATCCGTTATTTAAATCTCTGGTTTAAGGCAACAATAAAAAAAGGAAGTTGTGAAAACTATTTTAACTTCTGGCATAAAATTTATATACAAATAACCATTCTCAAATATATGTCCTTGTTGTCCTGAGGTAAGAATATTGATGTTTATTTTCTTCCAGTAACATGCCAGCATTTCACATCAATTACTACCTGCCTCATATTTCACACCCTGGTATCTGTTCGAAGGATTGAAAACTGACACAGCAGTGGCTCTCATCACTGCTTTCCATCAGGTATATTAACTGATGGTCAGTTAGGTCAGGCTTTGCAGGTAGCAAAGCAAAAATTTCTCACAATCAGTTCTTCAGAAATATGAGCTAGAAAATGGCAATTTTAATTTCAGTTTAACCCTCCCCGTAACTATTTTGGCCTTTAAAACAGTCTTTCATCATTGCTTTAATTTCTGCTGCTTTTTGTTTGTTGTCTTACTCTCAAGTCACCTGTTTCTCACTAACAGTAAGGGAAGAAATCCAATGTATCCTGAAGAAATGATGTTCATGTTGTGTAAAATCAACATGCCTCAGGTGGGCATTTAACCCTGATCCTAACATTAATGACTAGGCAAAGTCTCGCTTTCCCAGCTAAAAATGCTATCTGTTTAAGTAATACTTATACAAATAAAGTCTAGAACAAGGTCATTCTGGTTTATGCAGGTCTTAAGCAGCACCTTCCTGCCAAAAGTCTGAGTCAACACCACCATCAGAATCTGTAAGGATTTCCTGCAGTTCCAGAGACTGTTTTACCATGTCCATTCCTGTCAAGGTTGATTCATACGAGAAATCTTATCCAAAAGTCAAGTCAAAACATTGTTTAGGTGTCACCCTTCACTGAACAACTTAGTCTACATCTACATACCTTCTTGCTGGCTCAAGCTACCATTTTCCACACTTCGTGCCACAACCAAAACCTTTATCTATGGTCAGTGACCTAAGTGGAATACTACTGGATTTATTAAGGAATGACAGACAGACACATGGTGAGGTTTTGAACGTTCAAGCCATTGAGGTTTCACGTATCAGGGAATGGAAGTCAGGATCAGTTCCTATTTCTGGCTTCAATACAGGCTTGCTCTGGCATCTTGGGCAAGACATTTTAGCACCACGCACTGCCACACATGTTCATTCTAACTATTTGGACTCTTATGGAAGAATGGAGATTCTCACCTCTACAGGAGATCATCAGGGATTAGTGTTAACCCAGCAGGACTCTGATCTGAGTTGGAGAATCTAAACATTGCTACAATACAAGTAAATATAAACATTTTCATCATACTCTGCAGGGAGGTATGTTCTGAAGCGATGTGCTGTAGCAGCTGCAGCAATTCCCATACCAGCTTTCTCTCTGCCATGCTGCTGATTCACCAGTCCATTTTTTCCAGGAAACCCTGCTTCTTCACACACACCCCCACTTCCCAGTGAAACATGAGCCCAACAACATCTGAGTAACAGCTGAACTCTTGAACTTGTTATGTAGGAGTAGCCTTGAACTTACGCAAAATACTTCTGGCCAGACTGATGTGTTCAGCCCAGGTTTAGTTCTCTACTTTATTTATAGGTCATACCTAATTGGAAATGAATCAGCTTTTAGTCCTTGCTACGCTCTTATTCAAGCCAGCAGGGAGCCATGAACCAAAGACAAGATACAGTGAATTGCTGACTCCTTTTCCCCAAATTCTCTCTTAACAAGGAAGTTTCAGAGCATTTGGCTTTATAATACGCATCCATGGTACTGGCCAACTGTTACCTTTGCATACAATATATGAAGTGACTTCTTTGGATTTTACTACTCACAAGCAAACTCAGTCAAGGCTTATTCAAAGAGAAACTCCTTGGAGCAAACTACTTGTATATCAGCAAATGCACAGCAAAAACAAGTGTAAGGGGGTAGACCAGTACACCACAGCTCAACCAACTGATACTGTTTCCTGGTGACAATTTGGATCCAAAATATAAGCCCTTTAAAATTCTTAGCCTTTACTGTTAAGAAAACAACTTGTTTGCTAGATATCAAATGCAAGAAACTCAAGCCTGCAAATGTTATAATGGAAGTATAATGGTTACCATTTGCCTAACAGGAAGTTTTTATAAGCCTAAAAACTGATACCTCACATTTAAAATGTCTCTTCACTGACTCCAGCATGTAAAAGTAGATGAACACTGCAGAACATGTTACTGAGAGCTATGTCTATCTTTGCATCAGCTTTTTGTTTTTGCCAAGAAGCTGAAGTAGGGGAGCAGATGTTGTTAGCAGTGTGAATCCAGCTGGAAGACTCTCCACTGAACGAACAGAAACTACCTACTACGGTAATCTATGATTTGTGCCGTGAATGAGGAATTGGGGAAGAAAGTCAAACAAAAGACATCATATTCAAGTAAAGTAAGATGCAGAATGTGAAACCTTGATCCTTTTTAAGGTGACAGAAAAACTTCCAGGATTTCCTATTCTATCCACAAGATGAACGATTATGATAATATACCCTTGTCAAGGGAAAAGATTAATGCAGTAAGGACCACAGCAAATGGCTGTAAGGTCTGAACAGTCATTATATAAGAAATGGTCTCAGGAAAGAGAAAGTAATCTAAGTTCTTTTTGCCCTTCCATTTAATGCAGAGATGGGAGAGACAGTTGCAGAGAGGCTGCATGCCAGAGGCAGTAAAACAAATTTAAGAAAACAGTCTCTCCTATCTCTAGATCTTTTCCTAAAATGTGCTGCATGTTGCCTCAGCAAACAGTAGGATAAGGTGTTTGTGCATAAGGTGTATAGAAAGTAGGTATTAACAGAACAGAACACTTCATCTAGCCAGGGAAAGACTTCTATCTCTTTTCAGATAGCCTGTTCTGTTTAAGGACAGGCAACATGAACTGTGAGCCAACAGAGTTGCCACTCTGCTGTGGCATGACGGCTTCATTTTCATGACAAGATTCCAAGGAGTCTTTATTGCTGTAAGGAAACACTGAACTAGTTTATGCCTCGGTCACACACCTGCCCTCACAGCAGTAGTCATGTTCTACATTTTGCAGCTGCACACAAGGTGATTTGACAGGGCAAGGTTAGAGTACTTAAAGTTGCCAGTGCTTCCTATAATGAAACACATATTACTTCTATAAACTAGGGTTGAATCTGCTGCCAGAATAAAAGAATCCAGGTCATCTGTGCCAACTCAGACCATATCCTTTCTTTCTCAATCTACAGCTTCCTATGTTCCTTACAAGAAAAACCACACGCAAGCCATAGGAGACCGAAGAAAACTTTCCTTAAGATGTCTGCCAATGAGTGACCTAATGGTGAACAATTCAGGATGATTTTGATTAACAGAATGTAATAGAAATAGAGTTGTTTCATATAACCTTTCAATCTTCAATGCTGCAGTTAGGTCCTCTATTAATAGAACTGTCAGAAATGTGTATTCATTCCTGAATTGACATCAGGTACAAAAAGTAGAGTGAGTGAATTTAGTGCTGGCTTAACTGACGTTGTGAACAAAGCCTACCTTTTATTCCTGAAAGAGAAATACCATCTACAATAGTGTCACTTCCCATCAACACGCCTGAATTCCAATCTGGGTGACTGTCTCTTAGCATAATAAGTTTACAAAATGCACTTGCACATGATAGCCTTCTGTGTTTAAATGAATAGATTGTTTTTTAAGATTGAATGAAGCTGACTGAAGCAATACAAAATACATTTAGGAATTAGAGTGAACCTACAAAGAAAAAAGACTTTCACAAAGATTTTCTTTGGGTAAAAACATCATTTATGAGATTAATTTCAGTAATAGTATCATACACCACCTTGTATCATCCTAGTTTAATCATTGAAGAGGACACAGATTTAATCAGAACTGCAAGAATATCTGGGAATAGTCTTTTGATTAATTGTTCTAGCACAGCAATGAAACTCTCAGACTGTACTAGGCCTTCCAAATTGCAGCATGGGAAATGATTTTAGCACTGCCAACTAAAACCATCTCTCTCATAGGCTCATTCCCTTTCCTTCATTGCAAGCCAAGTTTGGTGTTCACAAACAAAATAAACCCCTTGTAGTCGAAAAAATAAAGATGGCTGTTTTTATAAAGGATTTCAACATTTTGGCAAACTGATGCAGGATAAATCCCTTTGTAGTAATTTCTTTCTGCAGCAGAGCAGGGAGTTTCCTACTTTCTGTCACTGGTAATAATGGTTCATCCAATTAGCCAGAAACTGCTTTTCCTTGGGAATTAAAATGTAAACTCACAAAATCCAATAGGATGCTCGAAGCCTGGGGCAGAGAAGCAGAGTAGCCCATACTTTTTATCTAGTCTCACACACCTATTTATCACAGTATATTTTTCACAGTTGACACATGAATATACAAACAATTTGTGTTTTTGTCAGTCCTTCCCTGACCATTTACTTAGTTCTCTGAGACAAACTATCTTAACTTTTACCTCTTCCTCTCAGCAGTGCCTGTCCTCAGACTTGCAGTCTTCTCAGAGCTCATTTCTGAAGGCTTTTGCAGGAGATCCAAAACCTAGCCTACATCCCTCAGAGGTAAACTAATGCAGGAGAGCCCCTTTACCTCACAAGCACAACAAGGGGTTTGAGTTAGGCCTTTTACACCTCTTTCTCTTTCCTGGCCACGTCTTCAGTGCAGCGGCGGGCTCCCCCTCACGCAAGCATCCCCCACACACAATAACCTCCTACATTTTGCAGCCATCCTGCACGAACAACTTTCATCCAGCAGCTGCTAACTCTGTTCTCTTTAGCCCCTCCCCAAAAACTCATGTATTTTACTAGGCTGGGGACATGACAGCAGCCTGAGAGCAAGCCAGGCTTTGAGGAGAGACAAAATACTCAGATAGCTTTTGTTATTTACTGCCCTGTATCTGATAGTCTTGTGCAGCGTGGTAACTGAGGGAAGACGTGTCTCTGACAGGGAGCAGCCAGATGTCTCTCAGGAGAAGCCCCTCTGCCCTTAGAGGTGCCAAGCAGAGGCAGCCAGGACAGCAGGCAGCAGTACCACCACCGTGCTGTGGAGGGACGGTGCGCTACGCCTCTCCTTGAAAAAAATCCTCCTCGACACTAGCTCTTTCTCTCCCTCCCTCCCTGCAGGCTACGGCTTTAAAAGAGGGGAAAAAAGGCGCGACCTTCTCAACATGGCGGCCGAAGGGCGGCTCGCCCCGCCTCCCCGCCCTGCGGCCCCTCCCGAGATGGCGGCGCGGAAGG
>NW_020799124.1:8597130-8624772 GCF_003259725.1 Athene cunicularia | reverse complement strand
CCCGGCCGCAGCGCGCATGCGCGGGGCCGCCCGGGCGGCGGGGCGCACAATGCAGCTCCATGTGTCGCTCGCTGCCAGATTTAAAGAGAAACGAGCCGGCGGCCGGGAGGCTGCCGCCGCGCCCTCCCCCTTCGCACGTGTACCCCGCGCCCTCCGCCTCCGGCCTCTCTGCGGCCGCCATCCCCTCGAGAGAACGCACGGGTCTGCCCCGCACCTTGGGCCACTCGGATTGCCTTTTTCACCCCTTACGTAAAAAATTGCTTCATACCCAGATAAGGAGATGTGTGCTGGGTGTACCTAAACTCGGGCAAATACAGCGCTGGCTGAAGTTTGCCGAGGAGCCGTAGAAAGGTACGGGGTCACTGAGCGGTGCAGGAATTCTTGGAGGAGGATTTTGGCCTGAGACTTCAGAGATGTCTTTGAAAGCGTGAGGGTGGAAAACAACGTCGTTAGCAGTAAGGAGGTGAAGTTGCGTAACCAGGTATAGCAAGCTAGGGCGATGCATTTGTTGCATCTCCAGCACTATCTTCTGGTTTTAGTTGATCATAAGTTTGAGAAACTTCAATGTAGTTAACCATCAGCACAGGATTTTCTACCCCTTTAAGGTGACACTCTTTAAAAAAAAAATAAAAATCGCATGTACTACAGCTGCACTCCTGAACATAAGCATGCACCTCTTAATGCCTTAGTAACTACTGAAGTTACTGACATTCAGTGAGGTGTCTGCGTGTCCGGATATGCTAATAAGACTAGGTGTAAGGCTTACTACAGGAGCTCCAGACTGGATTTGATGCGAAGCTTCTCCTTCCTATAAATGATCCCTCTAGGGAAGCAGTAGTGTAGAATAGTTACTCTCAAACTTGATAAAAATGAGCATCTGGTAACCTAATACAGTTCTTCAGCTGTCTGGAATTTCTCTTTTAACTGATTTAATTATGCTTCATGAAAGAAAGTTTGACATTTAGTTGAAGCTTCTTGGAAATAAGCATTACCAGTCAGCTTCTGTTGTGTAGTTTTTTTCCATGTCTTGTGAGGTCTTAAGACCTTCTGTAAGCACAAGCTGCTTGGATATGTAAGTAGACTTGCAGACTGTCAGACTTGGGGGTTAATTTCTGTTTACCTTTGTGCTCCCTCTTCTGAAGGCTTCATGTGTAATGGTAAAAACTGGTAAGCTTTTCCAGTTGCCCCATTACTGATACTGATTCAACTTTACTGACTCAATTACTGCAACCGTTTGCATGCAACCTGCAAGTCTTTTGTGGGTTTTTTGTGTTTTAAGTAGTACTGGTGACTCTGGTATCCTTTTACATGTATTTAAAAAAAACAAAACAAAACAAAACAAACATGTTAAAAATGACTGTGAGTGTGTATACTTAAGGGTGTATGACAAGAGTCTTGAACTCTTCAAAAGTTGCATCTGGAGTAACTGACCCGAGAAAGAAAATAATTTCTTCCATATGTGATAACCTAAGAACTTCTGAATTGAGCTGAAACTAGACTCTGACACTGCTTTTTCTGATGGCAGGCTACTTGAAGTCGCAATGCAGAGACTGAGAGCTTCATGATGTCTGATCTTCCTTCCCTACTGCTGACTGTCTTCTTCCAAGTCTCAGCTGCTCCAATGTGTCCCTTTGTTTACACCCACACTACTTGTTCTACCTCAAACCAAAAATCAGCATTGTGATATTCTTTACCCTGGTGGGGCTGATACTTCAGTCCTTCTGCTACATGCAGCTTTTGCATTATATCGAGTGTGGTGAGTCATTGGGTTGTACTTAGTGGTTGGGTTTTGGAGGACAGTGAACAGGCAGTGGATATGAGTTATGTGATCTAAACTAGTTTAAATTGCTCTGGATCACTCGTCAAATTAGCATTGTTCAAGCATAAGAGATCTGAGGACAGAGCTGTTAGACTTGGAGCAAGACATCCAGAAGCAGAGGGAGGTTGAAGGGAGAATCTGAAGCCCCATATAATGGTGGAGCAGTTGAGGAATATGAAAATTCTCTTAATGGGTGAGACCCTGGATAGCTTTTTTCAGTGACAAGGAAGAAACAATGATAGGAGGAGAAAGGAGTGTAAAACAGTAGTTCTCAGAACAGTTACCTGTTTTGTCTCCCATATGCTTTGGTTCTTAACAAAGGCATTATGAGGAGAATGGGTGTCTATGGCATGTAGCACTGAGTTGCTTTAATTCTTGAAGTCTGTTAAAGTGAAGGTCAGCTGGTGAGTCTTCTTGTTTGTTGGTGAGGCTTAAAACCAAGGGTCTTCTTAAAAATACACAAAACTTGACAATTCTAGGTTGCTCCCAGAAGTGTATGAAGACAGATTTCCATTTTTTCTGGAGCAAGCTGGCTTGTATTGTAACTTGAGCAGGTAACTAGTACCACAGCACCATAACTACAACATGCTTGTCAACTTAAGTGGCATGTTCTGAATGCTTATAATGCTCTAAGAGAAGGGATCTTTAGTGACAGTCACAAAATGTAACTTCAAGTTAGATGTGGGTTGGTTGGTTGTTTTTTTTTTCCCCTCTCCAGATACTAAGTAGCTTCACAGTGCTTTGCTGATGAAATTTTGAGCTCTATCACCAGGGAATTAGTATAGTAGCTGTTTCTATGTTGACAAGTAGATCTTTTAATATTGACATGTGGTTGCCCCTATTTAGGCACAAGAACATTTCAAATCAAGATAGTCAGAACTTTGGGTAGTTTTGTTTTGTTTTTTTTTTTTTAAAGTGTTTAAAGAAGGTGTTGAGCGTGGGGATTTCTGACTACCAAAGCCAGTTAGAGTGCTAGCTAGCTAGTTAGAGTGGAAGGGAGGTTCTTGTCTATGGATATCTGTAAAGCTAAATGACAGTTCCTTCTCAAATCAACTTAATTGTGAGGTCTAGCAGATACTGGAAATACTTAAAATTCAATAAACATATTTGTTCTTATAGATGTCTTTTTTTTTTTTTTTTTTTTTTTTTTTTTTTTTTTAAGGAGAAAGGTACTTTGTTGTGAATTGGTAATAATGTGAAATAGAAGCCATGACCTGTCTGTTTCTTCCTATGGGTAAGGTGCAGGAAAAACTAAAAGAATGAAGTGCCTCTGAACTTCCAGGAAAAAAGTCAACAGCAAGTATGTAGATTGGTATCTCACTAGATTAGCAGAGTTTACCCCCCCCAAGGGAGGTGAAGAGAAGATTAACTGTGTTCTCAGCCTCAAAACTTTATGCTCTTTAGAAAGAAGCAGGAGACAACTGAGAGTGTAAATCTTCTCTTCCAGTCTCCAGAGCGGTCAAGCCCAAGGGTTTTGCAGACTGAGGCATTTCTCTGAATGCTTTTTATTTCATCTTTCTGCCAAATCCTTGCTGACACAAAGACTTGTTAGAGTAGGCAGACTTGTCTAGTTCAACCAGCAAAATCATGTAGGGAGGATGCAGTTAAATTGGTAGTGCACAGTGGAACCAGAAGTGCGAGTCCTCTTTAGCATAAACATGGATCACTGAAAGCAGGGGAATAACCGTGCCTTTGTTGTCCAGAGTTGTACTGTGTTGTAAATATTCTCCAACTTAGGATACAGAAAACCCCACACTAATACTTATCTCAAACATGAGAAACATGGCATTATTTCAATTTAAAGTGTATACAGCTCCTATTTCAAAGCAAAAAAATGTCTCATTAAAAATTAACAAGTTGGAAAACTGTGTTAAATACTGTGACAGCTCAACAATTTTTACTTCCTTGTGTGGAAAAATCTTGCAGTGTAATGTTGAGCTAGTTAAATGTCTGGCAATTACATAGGATTTACTTTTAAAATATTTGAGTAGTGAATTCTGAGGGAATTACAGAATTAAGATCACTATAGATTGAAGCTGAGATGGCGTATCTCTGGAGTGGCTGGTAGTATAAGAAGCCTTTGTTTACAGTTGAGTACTGGCTATTGGCTTACAGTAGGTTTGTCTACAAGCTAATCATTTGAGTGGCACTGATCTGAAGTATTAAGTTGATGCTAGTCTGCCTGTTAGCTTTCTTGGAGAGGTCTGTTTGTATGATCAGTGATATTCTGTATTATCCTGAATAGTTAGGACTCCAAGGTCCTGCATGGGTCAGACTTAACTTCAGTCATCACTTAAAATGCTATAACCCTCCTGCATATTTTTTAAAAGAAGTCATTCATGTTTTTAGATAACTATCAATCTTTGTTGCTCTGATGCTTTTTGGGGTGCTTATAGATAGAGCATGTGTGTACCACTCACCTTAATGTTCCTGCAGTGTGGGGCACCATTACAGCAGATAAAATAATCCTGTTTCTTGTGAGGATGTGTTGACAGAATCATTAAAGTTAGCTCCTGTCTTGCTGACTATATAGATAATGTCATTGCTAAAACACATGCCTTGTTCTAGTGACTAGATGAGCAGTACAAGCAGCTGGATTTCTGCTGCACTGCAAATGACATAATGGATGTGACTTGTGGCGAACTTTACTATCTGCATATGTTAGCTTTTCAAATGTTTCTCTTGCAGAAATGAGCTGAACTCTGCCTCTTCAAAGAAAAAGAGTATTTATGGCAGCAGTTGCAAGGGCAAAGATTCAGGGATGCTGGCAGTTTCGGGAAGTGAGGTTTGGGTAAACCTCAGAATAGAGGGGCTTGATGACTCAATCAGTTGCTTGAACAAGATGAAGCAGTAACAACCTGCTTCATAAGCTTACCCCTTGATGGGGTGGCTACCAACAGCCAGTTGGCTCTGGGTAGGTCAGCTTACTAATGTTTCAGGGAAGGAACCAAGTTTACCATAAATCATGAATTCTTTCCTCCTCTGCTCCCCCCAAACAAGGCTTTGTAAGTTAAACCAAAATATGGACATATCTGGATCTGAGTGTAAAGTGATTTAATTCTGTTCTATTGGAGAGTAGGGGAATGGGAGAACACCGTTGGAGGTCCTGTGAAATAAGGAGCAAAGTTAATACCTATTGAAAAAACACTTTCATTATAAGAATTCCTGCTTTATTTATAAGATCTTTATTAGGAGATGCTAAATCACCCAAATCTCACTAAAATGGCTTGCCTTGTGTGATTGATAGTGATTCCAACTTCAGTATTAAAGAGTTATCTGTTGCAGAACTGTAAACTGTAAGAATTTGTTGATTTGCTATAAATCCCTTACTTGTTTGGTTTAAGAGGAACTAATCTAGGCTAGACTAAGTGAATAGTCTTCAAATAAACCCACATTGTAATTATAACTGATTCTGCCTTGGCTCTTCTGTAGTTCTTAGTGATTTTTTTGATAATGCAAGAACGTCTTGAAACAGTATGTGCCTATTCAATTAAGATAGGATTACTTGGTCCCTTTTGCAGTTTTTAGTTTTTAGTTCCTACAGAGCCCTATGCTAAACAGTTTGAAAATAAGCTAACTTTGTAGGTAAAACTTGTTTACCTCAAATAGGCATTCTGCTGAATTTCCTTCCTCTGATGTGTTTAATTTAACTTCTGTTTTGATCTAAAATACAGCATTTTGTTTCCAACATAGCAACTGGGTTCTAATGAAATGGAACTGAACTGAAAGGTGGCTGCTGTTCTGAAAGTATTAACTAACCAAATATTGAAATGAGTATGTGGAGTTAGATGCCTGGAGAAAAAAGAGCAGGTGACTTGAGTGAGGAAGAGGGCATGTGACTCTTGAAACTTGCACTGTGCTTTTTGTCCCAACCTCTGGGAACAGAATCTGGGTAACACTTTGCATGCAGGCCTCTGCTGGCACAATGTTGCACCTGTTCTCTGCTTCAGTTTTCAGTGGTATGTGGATATTGGGCAGTAGAGGTATCTTGGCAAGATCTTTCACTTATGCAATCTAGTAGGTCTGAGCTCTAGGCCACCGTGCAAGTGTAAATGTTCATATTTGCTTCTTCCTACTCAGGTCCAAGGCTGGAACAGAGATCAGATATCCAGACCTTGTAAGAACACTAAGTATAGCAATCCAGTTGAAATAGGATTCTGTAAAAATAACTGGTCTCCTGGGCATGGATGTTAGCAGGGCCTATACAGGTTTAGAGAAATAGTAAAGGCTTTTTGATAGAAAGCCTTTGTAAAGGCTTTCACATACGGTCTTTCTGTATGTAAATCGTTAGTTAAGGGAAACCTATTTCCATACATCATCACAACACCTAGGTCAACCTGGCTGTTTTTTCAGCTGGCTTGCGCTTGGTGCTGATCTAAAAGATGATGCTGTCAGGAGTCACTTAGAGAAATATCTTAAAACAATTCTGAATAACAATGTGGCTCAAATTAGGATATGCAAACCTGTTATTCATATTATAAGCAAGAGAGAAAACAAGCTGGGAAAGTGTCCTTGACTTACACAACAACTTATGCATATGATGAGGAAAGCATCTGATGAACTAACTCCTCAGATGTTAACATCTCACTATGGCATAGTCTTGTGATACAGACTTTCTGGTGGATTTCTTAGAATCGTGTTCTATTCCTGTACATAGCTCTGTTTCAACAGTGCTGTTTCATGACTGATGTGTGTGTGACTACTCAGAAGATACTTGGATGGAATTTTTTTGTAGCTTCAGTCTGTTGGTAATTTGCAAACAGCTGTTAATTAACTTTTCCTGCTGTCCATGTTAAACTCAACTACATTAATATGACTGGCACCTAGGATGATGCTTTTCTTTCTAGATTCAAGCAGTTGTAGACATTTGAAACTATGCTTCTTTGTAGGTGAGAGAAGTAAGTACATGTAGAATGTGATTCATCTGACCTGTTTTTGACATCTGCTTTGGGATGAGATAATCGTGGAGTCTCAGGAACTGCTTACCCTGATAAGATCTCTGTTGAACGCTGCTGAGGGTGACAGTCTCAAATACAGGCAGATGCATGTACCCATCGAATACTTGTTTGACTCTTGAGTGGAAACATGCATCAGACACTGAGGACAAAATGAAGGTGGCATTTCTGTTATACTGAGTGTTATAGATGAATGTGGCCCTGTGCTGCAGTTGACTCTTTATGGGCAAACCACTGAATATGTCCTGGTGAGATACTTGCTTCCTTTCAGATGTGGACTTCAGAATCAGGGTTCTTCCAATCCTTTTATCTATCCTTGTTCTTTCCCTCCTCATACCACTTCCCCCCAAAACTAAGACCTTATTGGGAAAGTACTTGTTTTTTTAGTAGACCTGTTCAACCTCCATTTTAACCTGGGTGATGTAACTGTGCTTGATTCTGGTGTGATGAGATGCACAGTGTGGTTCAAGTAATCTAGCCAGAGGGCTATTCAGGAAACAGTTTATTTAATTTTCTACCAAAATTACATGACTGATATTATTTTGAACGTATGTTCTAAAGTTACTGCCAAGAACCTTAATTCTTCACTTTGAGCTTGTGCTGCTGTCCTCTTGTTTGCAGAGCTGAGCTGTGGCCCTGGCTAGAAAGCTGATCAGGAGTTAAGAAAAAAAAAAAATAAAAAATTAGACAAGAATCCCCCCCAACCTTGTCCTCCATCCTTCCAAAACCTGCTTTGCTGTGCAAATCCTTTGAAGGCTCTACACGTGTAGCTGAGGAGATGGCAAGCAAAACATGTTGGTGCAGCAGTGCACAAAGCTGTGTAGCACTGCGTTTTCTGTGGGCAACTTGCCTGTTAGTGCTAATTATACAACTCTCCCTACAAATTTTCTGAACTGAGAGGAGAACTAGATTTGTAGAAGCCTGTAACGCTGCCCTTATCAACAGGGGGTGACACAGGGAATGCTGGAAATTAATTGCCAGACTAAAGTTAAGAGTCAAATCTAAAGCTGCTACTGAACTGGTTGGTAGAATTTTTTCTTAAGACAGGTTTGTCTTTACTGCTTCAGTCTCACTCCAAAATAAATACAATGTCTTTCTGAGACTAAAACTGTTCTGTCTTAACTGCTGTCTTATTTGTCACTGCCAAAGTGGCTACCAGGAGTGTGTGTGTATCTTGTGCTATGTTTTGTCCGAACTTTTTGAATGAGCTTGTGGAGCAAGACAGGACGTGATGGAAGTAGATAATATGGAGAGCTCTGGGAATACATCTGTGCAAAGAGGTCATGTTACTTTATCATTATCTCATCCCTAATCTAGAACCAGAGACTTACAGCTGGGTATGCAGGCAGAAAGGAAAGTCTTGGAAATTGTAATTGTCCTTGTTTAATATAACTGTATGGAAGTCACAACTTGGGGTATGGAGGAGTCGAGAATGAGAATTTTTGGTCTGTACAGTTGTTAGAAGCTCCTGGACTGGCACTGAGACTCACAAAAAGCAGCCAAGAAAAAAACAAGCCTAGTGTATAGCAAATGCAAAGTTGTGATACAGCTTGCTTGTGCTGGGAACTGTGTGTAAGCCAGCTAGATGATTCCTCCAGAAGCCTTAACTAGGACTTTGCTGTCTGGTCTCTGTGCTGGACTCAGTCCACTGGCTGCACAGAAGTCAACCACTGTGTAACTTAAAGAGGCTGCTCTTAAAAATAATGTAGAAGCTTATATTTTTGAAAGCTTTGTACTGTAATGTAGCTTAAAATACTCCCAAGTGTCCATATGCAGTGGCTGGCTGGGTGAATCGTCAAGATGAAAAGTTTAGATGCCGTACATAGCTGCTACATGCAGCCACGGGGCTCTTTTGCTTAGTCATTTTTGTTGACGCTGTTTTGCTTTTGGATTGGTGAAAGTCTCTTGGCTTATATAAAGGCAGTTTTAGTGAGTGTGGGAACATCAGTAGTTTGGTGTAAGCTAAACACTGGAACTGGAAGCACAGTTTATGGTACTGTGTTGGTTTAAGTTTAAGGCAATGGTAACTTAGGTCTGCTTTAGTAAGAGCTAAACCGCTAAAGGAGTGGTGTGTTGTGCTGGTAGATCATGTGGGAGGGTAGGCATTGGACATTAAAGTCCGTTCTGGACTTAACTCAGTTGGATTATGGGCCTTTAGTCTTCCCCACCTCCCAAATCAGGTATTGGTTCAGGACTAGGATTAAAGGAATTGAATGTCTAATTTATAAGCAGCCACAGGATTCTGTTCCCAGTATGTTGCTGCTTGGCAGCTGCCCAGGTTTGTGCTGCTTTGGCTGTCAGCTGCTGCTGGAACTGCAAAGGACTCTACCTGAAACTGCTTCTAGACTGAATGGAAGAATTTTTATTTTTTTTTAAAGAAAAATTTCATATTATATTAAACTATCAGAAATGCTGAAAATACTGGCAGAAATACTAAGCCATAGAGTGTAGTACATAGTAGTAGCAAGTAAATTGCACTTACTTAGGCATGGACATGATGGAAATGTGTTAAGTACTCATTTATGTTTAAAAAGTACAGCATATCTTTAGCTAAAGAAAAAATTGCAAAGAAAAACTTAAGTGTTGAAAAAATAATGTGGAGGTATTCAGTTCTTTATAGGTGTCTGACTTCTCTTCTGGGACTTGTAGGCTAGTTCTTGAATGGAGCTTTCTAGAGGACCTGCACCAAGAACTTGTTCCCCCTCTCCCTGCCTGGAGGAGGGAATTGAATCCTAATGCTTTAGGAAGCATATTCATCATCTGTGTGTTTGTCTAGGAAAATTCCTGTTCAGGCTGCAAGTAGTTAACTACAGTAGCTGGTAGGAAATGACAGATGCAGAGAACAGGTGTCTCATTTTCTTGAGGGCAGTGTCAGTGTCACCAGAGGCTCGGGTTGGTGGGCAGCAGTCCCTCTGCCTAGCAGCAGACTTCTGTGACTGAGCAGAGTGAGTGTGTGTTCCTTTCTTGCCATGGTGGCATAGCTATTCACTTGGGATTTTGGTGCATGGATTTCACTACTCTGTGAGTCTCAGCTGATGAAGAGATAGGTGGTACTACTAGTTAACTTATATGCAGCATTGGCTATATCCCGGAAAAAACGAAAACCAAGCAAATCCTAGGGTTCAGTGTTTGCAGGTTTTAACAAGTAGCAGCTCTTACCTTATCCATGGTAAAACAGCCAAGGATGATGTTTTTCATGTCCCAGTGCAAAACTTTCCTGAGATTTCCTTTTCTGTCTGCCAACCAGCCATTAGTTGATGTTCAGTTTAGCACAAACAATTTGGATGGAAAAAGCTCATTTTAACTTGCTTATGGTAATTCTACATACCTCTACTGGAGAAGGTGTCTAAGCTCATGTTTGTTATTTTTACCTCAAAATATTTGTGCAAGCAGTAGCTATTTGAGCTATGCTTCTGTATTGCTGCTGTGGAAGGAAAATGAGACTGATGTCACCTCCTGTAAAAGATGTAACGTCATAATTTGCTTTATAGGCAACATCCACTAAGCAGATTTCCATAACTGCTGTAGTTGAAGATTTTTGTCAATGGCTGTCCCTTTCATACAGTTTACAGATTTTCTGCATTATGAGCATTGGCACCCAGCAATCTTATTCCTTCTCACAAGATCTCGGGCAATATAGTGCTGCAGGGTCTTGGGTATGAGTCAGAGTGTAAGAGCTGGCTTTCAATGGGAACAAGCACATGAAAAATGTTTCAGAGGACTTAAGGATAAAAAAAGTTACTTAGAGGCTGAGACAGATGTAAAAAGAAATGAAAATGGCACGAATCGGGAAATAGAGAAGAAAATATGTATGTTTGACTTGAAAACAGTGTGGCATATTTAGATAGAGAGAAGCATGCTGAATTTTCCAGAGTCTTAGCTTCTGGGAGGCTTGTTTACAATCTTATCATTGAGAAGTGGTAACTAGCAAACAATAAGGAAGCTAAATAGGAGCAGCTTGAGTTATAGCAGTTTCACAGAATTCAACATAAACCCTTTTCTCCCTGTGGAAAGGCAGAAATGAGGGAACTTGTGTTCTGGACGCTTAAATTGAAGTTTGAAAGTCTTAAGGTGAGATACTCTAATATTTGTACTCTTTCTGTTGTTTTCTGTAGTTGTTGTGCTGGGTATTCTTCTGTATTACAGTATTAATATAATATCCAAAAGGATGACTTAAATGTCCTGAACAGAGGTGGCTTTTTTGCACAAGCAGTAGACCTTTTTTTTTTTTCTAATAAAATCCTTCATGAAAAAGCAGGCTATATTCAACTGCTAATGTGGTGGAACTTTTTAATACCTGATGCTGGACAAATGTCTGTAGTAGGGAGGTAGTAAGGGACTGGTAAAGTCTTCGTGTGAGACACTTAGCTAGTCTGTTTGCCCTTTTCCCCTAAAATTAAGTAGAACTCAGGCTCATGCAGCTGTTTCCACAAAGTTTCATAGATGCCAGAGTGTCTTCTGCTTAGTGGAGGTGTGAACATGCTGTAGTTTTTGGTTTCCTTACCTAAGTCTTTGTCCTGCAACTTGAAGAGTGAGTAGTTAAGCTGATCTGTTGACCCCTGCTGAGCAGCTTCCAAGAGCCTTTCCCCAATACATTTCTTGCGATTTTAGCATTGAGTCATTTCTGTGGATAAATCTGACTCAGAACTACCAATGGCCAAACAAAGTCGATATTCCTGCTATCTACTTCTTCATGACCTTTGTCCTTCATGTGAGCTGAGCACTTTTTTTACCCTGTGTGGATTTAGACTCATCTGTATAGGGCTCGAATTGGTTGTTCCTGCGTTTTTCTAACCATGCTTTAAATAGTTAAGAGCTTGACTTTGAAACAGTGACTGCAAGTTTATGGGCAAATCAGTTTGGACTTAATGGTAGCCTTTTCTACATAAAGGTATGAGGTTCTCGCTTGAAGTTCGTTTGCATGTACCTGAGGGCTTTGTAAGGACCACTGATTTTAAGTATGTAATACCTAGAAATCAATACAAAATACAGCTATTGGGTTTGCAGAGCAGGAATGTGTAGACTAACTGTGCTATGGAATATAATAGTGAGGGCTGTATGATGTCTGACAGGATATAAAATAAAAATAGTAATTGTAAAACAAACAAATTTAATCTAGAAATTACTGACCAGTTGAAGGAACAACTTTTTCTCTCCTTCCCCTATCTTGAATTCCCAAGATCCACTGGGACTTTGTATGTGCTGTTGGAAATGCTGGATCAAGAATTTTGATTTGGCATCAGTATAGCATTTAAATTAGTTTTTGACCCAAAGCTATTGGTTAAGAAATGTTCTTTCCCTTCCCCCCAAGCCCAAGTTGAGTTTTAGGCAGAACTCATTTGAGGTGTTTATTTCCAAATCGTATGCTTTTTCCTGGAGCAGGCTGAAAACAAAAAGTCAGCAGAGTGTACATCTAGGTCTGATCTATGCATAGCTATTGCCAGATAAGCTTCTATCTGGCAGTAACTGTACGAAGTGGCCTGTAAACTTAGAAAAACCTCTGTTGCTCATCACTAGTGGATAAAATTGAAACAAAAGAAAAAACAAATCCCAAAACCTAAACAGCATAACAGCTTATCTTCTATGCTTTCTTCTAGTAGTTCAGAATGTAGTAAATCATTATCTCCAGAATGCAGTGGGCACAGGTCTCAAACACTTTCATATTCTGAAAAAAATTATTTAAGGGAAGTAGGATGTTACTTTTAAATAAAAACATAGTGTGACTTTGTTCTTCTGTTAACATTTTCTAGAGTTTAAAGATAGACTAGTTTAATCTGGCTTCTCAGGATTCTTATAAGCAGTATGGCTTTTTTGTTAGTAGAAAAATCTGTTTTCAGACTTGCACACACACTTTTGGTATCTAGTTCAGGACACCACGTCCCACAGTTCTGAGTTATTTTGGCCCTTCTGCTCATGAGGTACGTAGATACAGAGTCCGACTGTGGGTCTGTGCTCTGACAGTGTGCTGTTGGGTGTGGAAGGGAGTTGAGGATACTCACCCAGACTGTAAGTCCATCGGTAGGCGCCAAATCACAGAAAGTCATGGGGTTTTTTGGTCACTATAGAGGCATGAGCGAAACAGCGAATGCATATCATAGACACCTAAAGTCACTCTTAAATTCTTTTTCCTACACAGAGCTCAACAAAAATCCAGTGGAAGGCTTTTCAGCGGGCTTAATAGATGACAATGATCTTTATCGATGGGAAGTCCTTATTATTGGTCCTCCAGATACACTATAGTAAGTACTGATACTTATACAGAAACTTAAGTGAACTCGGATTTACTAGTTCTAGTTTGGTCTAAGTGAGAAGTTAACCTAAATTTTCATACTAAATTAGGTGATGCTATTCTGTTGCTAGTAAAATACCTGTAAATAGCTGAATTTGCTATGTAGAAATTCTAAACTGCTTTTCTCCCCTGAGAAAATGCAACACTACTCCCTTTATACTTGTGTAGAAATGAGAAAGAATAGGCTATACTTAGAGGCAGCTTCTCGTTTTTTACGCATTTAAGTAAGGCAGGTATAATCCACTATTTGCTGTTATTGCTGTGGCTCTAGTTTAGCTGATCGTACAGTTTTAAACCATTATAACTCCATGCTTGTGACTGTAGGAAAATATTCAAGAGGGATGCAGCTGGAGAAACTGCAGCAGACCATAGAATTAGCCTCAAGTTCTGTCAGTTTGAGATGGTGTGACCTAGAGTACTTCAGTGTTGATCAAATGGGAATTGTTGGCAAACCTTGCACAGTGGGCTTCAAAAAGCTTATACCTTTATCTTAAGGAATGGGTTCTTTAAATTGACATTTGAACACACAACTATGCAATTCATACAGTAACTTATTTTTTTGGATGTCAAGTTCGCTGTCTTTATGCACTGCTATATACGAAACACTCTGGCACATGCAGTGTGATGGTTTTGGTTTGGGTTTTTTTAACAAAAAAAAAGAGCTCTGGCTAATTGAGAGAACAGTTTCTCTTTCTCATAGAGGTTATAGATGATCATCTACTGTAGCTCTTAGGAAAAGGTTCTATGCCCAGAAGAGGTCAGTTTAAAATGTAGCTCTTGAAGATGAACTCTGTTCTCCTTCATTAAGCTGTTCCAGTGGTAAATTACTAATACAAAAAAACCTAGTGACGTTTACTTGAGGTCAATTTTAGTTCCAACATGAAGTTGTATACCTCTGTCTGCAGACTTCTGAATAAGTACTTAAGCATAGTAATAGAATTGCTTTGCTTCTCCTCAAGCTCACTACATTGTGGTTTTCAAGTCTTGCATAAGATGAATTCTCCAACTTCTGTTGACCTCTTCTGAGCAGTCTTGTAGTGGGTCTGTTATATTCTCATGGCCATTTTATAAATGCTGTCAGTAAAGAAATAATATTTCTAATTGAACCTCTTCTTAGATGCTAAAAATTGCAATAGCATTTTTTTTTTCCACTTCAACAAGCTCTTTTTGAGGCTTTTTAGATAAGCTCTCTTCTGTTCCAGGCCCTAGTTGCTGCTTTTCAGGGTAGTAGTATACTGAATCCTTCCTCCCTGGTCTGTTTTATGACAGCAGTAGAACATAATAGTTCAACCAGGCAGTTTAAAATTTTCAAACTTTAGTTTCATTTTGGGTCCCACTTTATTTATTCTGAGTTTACCTAAAAAGACTTTAGACTCAGTGCATGACTATACTGATAGAGACCCCTTTCCCAGGAATATTGCTAAAAATGGCACTGATCTCTCTTAATTGACAACTATATTTCATTAACTGGTTTCTAATGTGTATCCAATTAAAAGAGCTGTATTTATATGTAGTTGATGAGGAGCAACCGGAGATGCTGGACAGCCTAATAGATTTTGGATCTACTTCTTTAAAAAGGGAAGGAAGAACTTTCTCACTTTGAAAGAAAGAACTTAACTGGTTTGGGGTTATCAACAAATGTAATTTAACTCTTCTTTGTCTTGACTAGTATGGATGTTAAAATAGCTGGTGTTTCTGGAATTCTTACCTTTCCCAGGATCAAGGATTCCTTGGAAACTGCCTGCCTTTTCTAAAACTTGTGGAAAATGAATGCTGTGGGTTCAGATTCCTTCAGCTGGTTTATTTTAAGAGCTAAATCACTTAGATCTAGTGCTTTTTGGGTCTGGGTTTTTGGTTTGGGTTTGGGTTGTGGTTTTTGTTTTTTTGTGTGTTTTTTTTTTTTTTTTTTGAGACACTTGCTAAAATTGCACATATTTGGTAAGTGGTTGTAAAAGTTGTTAGTACCCTGTGGGTTTTGGATACTGGTTCCTACTCCTTTACAAATACAGGAAAAAAAAAATTGCACTGCACAGCTTTGTCTTTACACCAACTCTTTTGTCTGTGTGACTACTGAGGAGTAGCTTGTCATAGTGCACATCTCATGCCACCTTCTTTGGAGGTTATATTCCAGTTTTTGAAATGTCTGCCTCTGTAATTTCAAATTTTGTCACAAACTTCAGTTACAAGGAATGACAGTAGCAGGGCAAACATTACAGTACTTTTATTAGCAAAGTATTCCATCTGTAAGGCTTTCCATTAAGTATAGGCCTTCACATTTTTCAAAAGGGACTATTCCTGGGTATTGAAACCTAGCTATTAAAAAACACAACGCACCAACAAACTCTTATCTTAATTAAATATGGGCCTGTAACTCCACATAAAAACTGGATGTCTCTTGTTTATTACTGTTTTCCAGTTCAGTGGGTAACTGTAATGCAGAACTCTTCACTGTCATGTCTGAGTCCCTTTAGTTCAGTGTTCAAAAGGTAGTATTGGAAGTCTTTTTACAAAGTAATGCTGTAGACACAACTATAAAGCTTTCTGTAATTTTTTACTGAGGCTCACTGCTGCAGAGTGATACCGAGACATTAAAAGTAAGGTGTCTAAAGGAATAAAATAAACAGGTATCTGCTGGGCTGTAATTGAGAAGGGGAGTTATTGGCAATATTTTTTTTTTTGCTGTTAATAAATGTACTGTGAGGAAGAATGTAAGTTGTAATTTCAGATGGTGAATTCCTTGGCAGTTTTTTGATTTTGTATGTGTGGTTTTTCCCCTCTGGAACATCATCCTAATTCTAAAAAAGACATAGTGTTGGGGAACTGGCAGTTATCTTGTGAAAGGATCTTCTCAATCTAAAAACTCTTTGCATTGCATATGGAAATGTTGGTACTGTTAATTACCAACAGCATGTTGAGCTGTGTGAGGGGTAAACTTAGAGCTTTTGATATATCAGTAAGTTCCAATCTTCATCTTAAGCTTACAAGAAACTCTACTAAGATATTTTTGATTCCCCAGTGAAGGTGGTGTTTTCAAGGCTCATCTTACTTTTCCAAAAGACTATCCACTGAGGCCGCCAAAAATGAAATTCATCACAGAAATCTGGCATCCAAATGGTAAGAAATGTCAAAGTTTCAATTTCTTTTTGCAATTAAGAACTAAAATGCAATGAAGACAAATTACATTTCTGTTCATGTTAGAAATATGAAGCTCTGCATTTACTTTGCCATCCTCACTTCATAAAGAAGTAATAACCGTGGCAGAGTTTTTAATAGTGCTGCTCTGAGAGACTGCTCCTAAAGTATTTTCAGAAGCTACTGAAAGTAGCTGGTAACTATTCTTGGTAACTGTTCAGGTTTTGGGTTTTTTTTTTTTTCCTCTTTCTCTTTTTCTGTTTTCCGAAGTGTGAAATTCTGGTCTGAGTTGAAACTTGACTTCTATAGCTGCCTTTTGTTACATGTTTCATCTTAGTATTAATAACTTGGTAGTTCAGTACAGAAGGCCCAAGTTTATTCTCTGGTGAAGCATGGAAGGAAATAACAGCATCTTTTAGTCTCTCCAGAGAAAACTCCTCATAGTGTTTCATTTACTTATGGACTGAAGGATATAGATGAGAAGTTAAAGTAAAATGGAGGAAGGTTTTTACTGCTTTTCAGTTTCTGAAGACGTTACTGAAGTTGTGGATGTTGAAAGCTGGGAGGAGACCAGCAGAGTGCTCCCATCATAAGGGACAGAGGGAATATTTTGATGCTGTGTTGGTTTCAGCTCTGGAAATATCAGAGTACTTGTCAGGCAGTTTCTAATTCCAGCAGCTTAAATCATATTCCAATATATTGCAGTAACATCCAGCTGATGCTGTTGCTGTAGAAAAAAAGTCACTCTCTAGTTTGCTGAACTTAACAGAAAAAGCTTTAGTGGAAGCCTATCTAAATAGTCTTGAAAGTTGCAGCGTGATGTTAGAATTTCTTCGTCCCCATGTGCCCTCTCTGCCAAAAGTCCAGCCATAATAACAGACTTACACTAAGCCCCATTTATTAAAGATTGTGTTCTGTAATAGTTAATTACTTTATAAAAAAAGTGTCTTCACTAGCGTGTTTTCAGACTAGCTGGAGTGAAGATTAACAGTTCCATAACTATCCTGAAGAAATGCCAGCATGTTGTTCATTACTGAAATATGCCTTGTTCTATTTTGTAGTTGACAAGAATGGCGATGTCTGCATTTCAATTCTTCATGAGCCTGGAGAAGACAAATATGGCTATGAAAAACCTGAGGAACGCTGGCTTCCCATTCACACAGTGGAAACTATAATGATTAGTGTTATTTCTATGCTGGCAGATCCCAATGGTGATTCTCCTGCTAATGTTGATGCAGCGGTAAGATTTTTTTTCTTGGTCTGCCAATTGTTTTCAGTGTAGAAACCTAAACCTGCAATGGAGTTTGCTTCTAGTTTGACAAACAGTACAGTAACTTGTGGAAGAACTTTTTATATCGCAGGCTAAGACTATCTTTTTGTTGGGAAAAGCAGTCATGTTGTGAAACAGAATTACTAGTTAGCCCTGGGAAATTTCTTACAGATTGCAAAGGTGCTGTCAGATTTCATAGGCAGTGGTTTAATTTCTGCTATGCAATAACGCATTTATTTATAGTAAATAACTTGTGCACAGAGATACTTAATGGATAAACTTCAGCTCCTTTAGTCTTGCAAAATTCAAGGAAGGTGGCTGTAAAATCTTCTGTGGCTATGTGCATATAGTGTTCACAACTGCCATTAAGTTCATCTGCGGAAGTTAACATATTCTGGAACCTTTAGTTCCTAGTATGTTAGTATAATGAACCAAATTTTTTGTTTTGGAAATTACATAACCCGTTAACAGATTTATTGATTTGAATGGAAGGAGAAATTGTGGGGTCCCTCAGTATAATTATGGTGAGACTTTCTGCATGCACCTCTCTGCAGCAGCTTTCCTGAGTCATGGATTAAAGCAGAAGGTTTGACTGTGTAGGTCTGTATTTTGAGCACATACTTGAAGGCTTCGCTGGGCATCTGACCTTCAGCTCTGGAACTTGTCCCAGATTGGAATGGCTAAGGAATGGGGAAGAATGATCTGGCTTATAGTTGAAGACCAGGGTGAATCTGCAGTAAGGGTTCTGTCATAAGTGAGATGAAAATGTTTCATGCAGCATAGTGTTTCTGGAGCATGGCCTGTTCTGCGTGGGTGTATAAACACAGCTATCAGCTCTGTAGAAGAGCAGCATTTATAGCAGAATAGCAGTTAGATTAATAACTATTTGTGGTGGGGAGGGAAAAAATTCTCAGTTCTTGGGTGAGTAGGGGAACAGACTTCAGGCCCCATTCATCTGAGATACGCCAACATACTTTACTTTGAATTACTCTTGAATTGCAGTTCCGCAGTGACTAATATGTGCTGTCCTCTCACAAAAGAGAAGTTCTAGGTCTTTTAACTGGGGGAGTGAGGAAAAGGGAGATGGCAATCAAAAGATGCAAAGTTTTCTAGAGGAATGTGGCCCAGCTCTGTCAAGCTAACTATACTTTCCCAAAGTGGGTGGGGCTTCAGTTTCCTGAAGCCTTTGATCTACTGTGCTGCTAATGTTTCCAAAGGTGGTTGAGCTCTGCTGAAAAAATTACCATGGGAATAGTCTCATGTGGAATAAACTTAACAGGAATTAAAACAAACACACACAAAAAGTTGTGAAGAATTCCCTCCTTCAACATTCTTTTGAGTGTTGGACCCCCCATTTTTTTGTCATGTTACTGGTGGAATCAGATACCCAGGACACATGGACATTTTCTGCTGGCAAACCTGAGAGCACTAGAAGGAGCAAGTTATTAATGAAATGCTAAAAGTACAATTAGAATTCCTCAGTTTACAAACTCATGTATGTTGAATGTAGCTGACCTAACACTGGGGAAAGCTTATACTTTTAGCTATGCTTGTCACCTTCCTAACATCACAAACTTTTTAATCTTTCTGGATTGTGCCCCACTCTCTGCCAGCTACTTCAGGACTGATTTTTATTTTTCCCTTCTCTTTTCCTCAGAGAGAGATGTTAGAAAACTATGAATTTGTTTACCTAAACCTTAGGGTAAAGTTTGAAAATGTCTTAAGGAAATATAACATTTTCTAGCCCAGCTTGAAAGAACAAAAACTTAAATCCAAATCTGACTGTGAAGGCAGTACTGAGGCATCACCTGGTATGCTAGGAACTATTTTTCTGACTGTGGTATTAGATGTTCCAAGTAACTTTTAAACTTAATGTGCTGCTTGAGCAGCTTTGCATCTCCTGCTGGGTTGTAGATTGCATCCTATTCATATTAACCAGAACATACTCATCAGGGTAATGAAGAATCAGCAGCTCATGTGCTTTATTCTGAGCTGCTATCAGTGTGTCTTCTCCTTAGTTTACTAAGTACAAGTTTACTGCAGCAACAGTATTTGGCAGTTACTAAAATATTATTTGTCTGCTTTCATTAATTTCTAGTTTTAACTGAGTCTAGAGAATAAGGTGTTACAGGCAGGTCACAGCGTTATATGAGCAGGACATATACCTGCATCCTGGAAAAATATTGGAGTACTATCTCTTGGACTGGGATTAAAATGAGGGGCAGGAGCCTGAACAGATATTGTGAGAAACAAATGGAACAGTTAATGACCCTAGATGAGAGTTTTGGAGAAATTGCTGTCAAATTGGAAACTTTGCTTGATATTCAATTCTGAACACTTGCTTAAGCCATTTTATATAAGATGTCCTATATCCCAATCCAAGGAACCAAATGCTTGCTGTGTTAATTGCTGGAAAAGAACAAATTAGTAGCCATATTTGTGCTTTCAGTGGAAAGATAAGACATGCTGGGCTCTCCAGCATGGTAACTGGCTAGGTGAGCTTGGAGGTGGTGAATGTTAGGATATGCCAGTTATCCTAACTTTTTCTCACTTGTGTGCTACAAACTTCAGTCCAAGCAGAGGGTGAGAAGGTGGTGTGTGCTAGGTTGCTTCCTCACCCCTGCAGTAAGAATATATTGCTTATATCAAAACCGAAGAACTGTAGAATTTATTTCATAAAACAAGGCATTCTTCATATTTTCCCACCACTTCTTGCCTAAGTGTAAGGCAGTACCCAACACGTCAACCTTGGTCAGATCACGTGATGCTCCTGTGTTTTCATCTGACCTCATCACGAGGCTGGCACAGAAAACAAAACTGGCTGCACTTTTTCCTGTGGGCTTTTGTGATACCACAGTGTGCACACCTCCAAGTTTGGACTTAACTCTTGCCTATCTTCCTGTTCATCTTTATCTTTGTTCTTCATCTATGCACTTCTGAAATCACATACCTGTCACAGAGACTGTCCCCATAGGTGTGCTGAGTATTCTGTTAAGGTCTTTCTCATGGAGCCAATATCTTGCAGCCGTATCTAACTAGGAGGTGTTTTTTTCCTGAGGACACTGCTGTGTCTCTTCTGAATACCATTACTTCTGTATTTCTATCCTAGAGTGTCCTGGCTAGATTGAGTTGAAACTGTCCTAAAAAAATCTCAGAATAAGTGCTGGCTCCATAGTAGCTGTGTACATTTTTTCATCATTGCAGTTAAAGACATTTTCTCTAACCCGTAACAGTAGTTTTGGTCTACAGTTTGAGTTTGCTGCAACTTTGCAGGCTGAAGTAAATAGATGTCAGGCTAGACATTGTGAAATATTGGTAGCCACCAGGTTATTCTTGGACAGTGCCTAAAATCCAAGGGGAAGGGCTGTGTCCTCACTGTCTTGTGAGCAGCTTGCATAGAAACTCAGAGCAAGCTTTCAAAAGTCCTGAAAGTCACAGGTTTTCAGTGACTAGCTCAGTGATTAGAAGCAATTTTAGGTGTTGACTAGATGGCTAATGTCTGAAAACATAAACACCAAGAGTCTTCCTAGAACTTGTACATTGTTATAGGACTGACATCTGAAAGCTGTCTATTCAATTACAGAAAGAATGGAGAGAAGACAGAAATGGAGAATTTAAAAGAAAAGTTGCCCGCTGTGTAAGAAAAAGCCAAGAAACTGCTTTTGAGTGACACTTATTCAGCAGCTAGTAGCTTCACTTTTTTCAGGGTAAGTATCCTTCTAAAGACAAGTCAGTTACCTGAGTTGAGGATTTCCTGCCTAAGTGTTGCTGGATTTTTTTATTTTTTTTTTTCTCCTCAGAAGCAAAAACCCTAAATCTTTCTTCTCAGCTGCATGATCTTAGTGGAGTCCTTTGGCTGTATGTGATACTAAAGACTAAAAGAATTTTCAAGAGCAGTAACAGCCCTTTCTGCCATGACTGGGGAACTTCACTAGTACTCTTGCATTTTTGCTGTTCAGGAGTTGAAATTCTCTTTTGATATTCATCCTGCTTTGTTAATAGTGCTTAGGGGTTACTAGAGCTATAATAGAAGGGAAGAGTAATCATTCTTTCTGTTCATTATTGTGAAGAACGCTTGTTTGAATCTTAAAAGCATCCTGTCTTGCTATCTCAAGTTCATACATACATATATATGTGTTTATCTTGCAGATGTTGGTGGCATGTTGCATGTAGGCTTTAAATAAGACTTCAGTGAGTTTGTCAGGAACCATTCATGAAGGATTGCTTCAGGGGTATCTATGGGAATTTTAATAGAAAGTCTGTTAGCATATCAGAAAGGATCAAATTGAGATATTGCCCATCAATAATATCAAGAAAGGTGGTATTCTCTTCAGCAGCTCAAAAAACTTACTTACTGAAGGTGACTTAGGAATAGCCTCAGAATAACAGCTGTATTCTGTTTGGAAACTGAAGAGCATGGAGAAGTTTTAACCTAAGAGTAGGTGACATGATATTTGTACTTCATGCCACCCTGTTAAAAATGAGTTTCTGACTCAAGATGCTTACTCTAATTTGAATAACCCCATCCTAGTTTTAATGGGACTTTTTTTTTTTTTTTTACAGTAAGTTCTTGTAGAAAACTGTATTAAAATGTCACCCTTAAATACCTAGCCTTTGGTCACTTTATCTTGGTATGCCAAGGGAAAATTTCCTCAACTAGCTAATAATTTTCCACTAATTCTTTTCAAAGCAAAATAGACTTTAGTGTTGAACTGCCTTTTGTAAATGGTTGGTTTGGCAGATGAACTACTCTGACCCATTTGGCTGGAGAAGCCCAAACCCCATATGTACTAGTTAGCTTCAGCATACAAAACTTGGGTGGGGGAGGGAGAAATGGCACTGTATGTAGTTTAAAGGGGCTGTACTGTCTGAACAACTAGAACAGCTTACTGAATGCTCCTGGGTTTTTCTTCACTGAGGTTGTACAGGAGATACTTCCTTTCTTATACTTTTGTAAGAATTGTGGGGGTTGGGGGTGGGGGAAGGCTCCATCTGTGACAAACTAGTACTGCAGTATCTCTTCTCTGCAGAAATGCTGTGATTGAATGGAACTTTCTCCAGTAGAGAGGAAGCATGAAAAATGCTTAATATTGATCAAAAGACTAAGCAAAGGAACTGAATGTCTTGTACAACTGCCTATAACTAGAGCGTAAGAATTGTAATGCAGCTGACAGCTCTTTCTGTCTTAGAGAAAGGGAGTAACTGTAACACTCCAGAGTATCCTTAACTAACCTCTGCTCTGTTGCCATGTTAAACTTGGCCATAGTGAAACAATGCTCATGACAAATATTTAAGTAATTGGCTGTGTTGCTTTTTTTGGAAGGCGAAAGCTTTTGTAAGTCCTGGTGACTCCTCCTAAGTAAGTGATGGGCAATGAATTGGATGAGAAGGGGCCATATAGCTGGTTTCAAACAAGCACACTTTGACTTGGTAGCTGTGGTGTTACTGCTTAATGAAGCACTGCTGTTCCATTTTGTGGGGCACTTTGCTGTTGAAGCAGCATCCATCATTCACAGTAAGTGATTCATGGAAGTTTCAGTGATAAATTTACAAGTGTTTAGCCCTATGTGTGAATAATCAAACGTCTGTACACTATGCACTTGACAAGCAACATGAGTAACGGGAGCCTGAAAGTCTGATAGTTGAGCTTGGATACACAGTATGCTGAACTAACTCGAGTCTTTCTCAGGTGATGATTTGGGATTTATGCATCTTCTGTTTAGAGGTATGTAAAGTTCTTGAACAAGTAATGATTATCTTGTTTGAGCCTGAAACACTATTTAACATCTTTAAAATAATTGAAGATGATGAGGGGTTTTATTTTAATACTTGTGATTTCTTTGTAGGTCTCCAATTGAGAAACATGGCACTGTTTTTTTTCCTGCACTCTACCCACCTATTGCTGGACTTCTGTTGTTACAAGTTGGCAAACTGGCTGGAACTGGGCTGCAATAAAACATGCCAGTTATCAATGCTGACAAGAGCCTAACAAGTGCCAACACACGATGATTACACATTTTGAAATCTAATGAACTGCTTTAACCTTCAGGAAGAATTGTAAAGATGTGTACATAGCACAACATGATCCGGATAATATATATACTGTTCATGTACATCCACAATTACACATTGTACCAAATAATGCTGTCTGTAGTTAGGAATAGAATTGTGTAAATTCTAAAGATTTTAGCAGGTTTTTCTCTCCCTGTTCATTGTTTCCTAGCAGTTAAAAAAAAACAAAAACCAACAACAACTTGTGAAGCATGTCAAACTAAAACCAACCAGGATAAAGTTGTTTCCCCTCCCCCCCCCTTTAATTTTCCTTTGACCCACTGAGGCTTAATTAAAATCTCTTGCTTATTAAAGTTTAGTATCTCTTTTTTTGTTTTTTTTTTTTTTGGAAATGTGCTCCCTTTTATTTCCCCCATCAGAACTTAAATTTTTCATAACTAAACCCTGAAAGGATTTGATACCAATTATTTGTGTCTTGTTTTGTAATGACCTTTGTTGACTCAAAGGTGCTTTTTTTTCCCCCACCCCTTTCTTAAACCCAATTGCACACACTTTTTGAATTGGGTATAGCAATAAAACTGGCCATGGAGCACCCTTGAGCAGCCTGCTGGATTTTTAACTTCCAAGGGACTTGAGCGCTTTCATTTGGAAGTTCAGTTGACTAAGTTAGTCCAAGATAGGAAAGAGCTGTTTTTATGGGTGAATTTTTTTTTTTACCTTTTTCATTGCCTGTTTGTGGGGTGGGGTGTGTGTGGGGGAGGCTTGTTTGTTTTTTCTCAAGGTTGAGTTAAAGCATGCACATCTGTAGGCTTTCAAATGACTAACTTCTGGGTTTGGTATCAAAAATAGTTTCCCTCCTTTTCTCTTTTCTGTGGCCCTTCATATTCTTTGCCTTCTACTTCAGAGTTTTCCCCACCTAATGTACAAAGAAAATTGCGATGTATATTTTCATGTAATTTGATTTTTGGAATTCTGTCACCTTCTGTAGTGAGTTCTTCCAAAATATAATTTTTTCCAATAATAATGTGTCAAACTGGCTGTCTTGAGTATCTGAAGAGGAAGGGTAACTGCAGTTGGAGCACAACTTACCTAAAAATCTTCAACAACATTCGCAAACATTTGTTGAATTTGTCATACTGTATTTCATCTTGAAATGATTAAAAAGCAAACAAAACACACACCTTTCTTCCTATTGTAACCATCTTTGGCCCTCCAGTGAGCAAATACTTATCTCAGAGTATCTGGTAGCAAGAGTTTTCCAAGCCTACCTGAAATACCTTTCTACCACTGAAACTTTATAGAGGAACTTGGAGCTACTTGGTTGTTCTCTGCTCTGTCATAGGTTTACCGCAGTGTAACCCACTAATAAATTGAGAGTTCCACTGTTAAGGAGTCATCTTGTAAGAAGCCTTCAGTACTAATTTGCTGGCTGGCTTGACTTCATTTCAGGTTGCTGTGCAATGTGCATATATTAAAAAATATATTACAGGTTTCTTCTGGGGTGGGCTTGGGTGGAAGGAGGTGACAGCTATTAGTGGCAAGACAGCCATCTGGGACAAAAAAGCTGTTTAGTAAGTATAAGATGACTTACAAATAAGGGTATCCCTCCTACAGGTGGTTCAGATAAACATATGTGCTTAATGTCAACATTTACATATTTGGTAACTAATTATTTTGAGAAATCTTTAGTTAAATTTGTTTTTAATTGGAGAGGCTGCTCATGTAGGCCGGCAGATGTGCACAGTGCCCAGACACAATAGCTGATTTTAGTTCCCATTTGAGTGCTTGTCTGAAAGTGCTTGGGAGGAGGTTTCTTGCCCACCAGATGGCCACCCTTTATTTGCAGAATTTCAGTGGCATGGTGCCCTTCTTTCCATTAAAAAAAAAAAAAAACAAAAAAAAAACCCAACAACAAAAAAAACCCACATTGGGAAGAAGCTACTCTTCCTAAACATAGCAATGGACTTCTTCCCTGAGGGGCTGCCCTTCCCTTTCCACAGTGTATCTAAAGAGCTGGCAGCAATCCAGGATAATGGTACTTGCTGCTTTTAGCAAGTTCAGCAGTGTTTTGTTACTCTTCCTGAGTAACAGGTACAGTTCACAACTGACTCATCTGTAAACTTCACAAAGTAGTTTAAAGCTTTATATTATTTTCTCATTTGTTCTGTAGCAGAGCTCCTTTCTTGTTTTTTAAGGGGCAGGCCTGGAAACATTAGTCTTGCTTCAGTGGGATGGAAGAACTGTTAATTCTACAGCAATGTCGGTTCCTCTCTCTCTAAACTATTCAGATATAAACCCACTTCAGTTTGGCTTACTGAGATGGTTTGTGATCCCTCTTGACCCAGATATTCCAAAAGAAGGAATGTTACTGTGGGATACTGTTAAGATGTACAGGCTGCAGGTATGGCTAATGCCCAGTGCTCCACAAAGGAGGCAGCTGAGGGTGTGGTGTCAAACATCTAGGTTGTAGAAAGCCTCTGGCAGACACAGAAGTGGCCCACTTAACTTTTCTGTGATCACAGTTGCCTTTTTGTTTGTTCTTGCCCCACACATGAAAGGGATCTGGCTGTGATGGCTACAATGTGGCCAGAAATTTCTGTTTAGCCTCAAGGTTTGAACACCATTGAAGAGATGTAGTACGTACAAATAGTAGTAGAATACTAGTTGAATAATCAAGTAAACCAGCATTCTTACTCATTTCACTCGTACCGCAATCTTGTATCTAGTTGAGTTTATGTAGGCTGTCAGCATATTGGATTACACTTTTTCTAGTTCTCTGGAGGCTTGTAATTATGGCTGAGTTTTTGTGCTGTTTTTTCCCCCAACACCAGGTGGCCTGTTTTCCAGATAACACTGCATCACTGGGGGAAAAGGAAAAGAAAAGCATGGAATTTTAGTAAATATCAAAATAGTATGTCCATCCTGATCCCTTTTTTATATTTCTCCATGCTGCCCCTTATGCATCAGAGATCTCTGTAAAAATCAGAAGGGCTGTTCAGCTGTCATGCTAAAATTCTTTCCTGCTGTGATGCCTAGAAAATGCTTATTGAAACTAGACAATCAATAAATGGAGAACATTAATTCTGAAGTAATTATAAGTGTATTTTGTTTTTTTCGGTAGGCCAGTGGGAGGTGGACTTCTATTGCGTCTGTACCATCTGGTGCACTGCTCTTGGTGCGGTGCCATCACAATGCAAACAGAGGAGCACCTCAAGTCTTAGAATTTCTGCGTATCTGCAGAAACGCAAACAAGTGATTTCAACCCAAACCAGAAGGTGCTTGGATTTTAAAGAGAGGCTGTAATAAGACGGCTTCCTGCCCAGGCAAATCCTCAACAGAAGATGGCATTGCTGATTCCCCAGATGCAAAACATAGCAGTAATTTGAAATCAGATCTCTGTTGTTACTCAGAAATTCAACTAAGACTAAATCTGATCAGGCAGTAATAACTTTCCTCGCAGTTACTCAAGATGATCAATAGCACCCATAAAGCACTTGTGTAAGTTAGCTGTGTAGCAAAGTCATGCACATTTGTCATTGAGCTGTGAAAAATGAGATGGATCCTGTTTCATGGTATGTCTAGAATCTACAATCTGGCTGCCCTAGGTCTAGGTCTAGGCCTAGTTCTGGTTTTGCTGTTTTATCCAACAGGCACAGAGAACTAAGGTAAAGCAGAGCAACTTTTCAAAGATCACTTGTGGTGGAGTCAGGAGAAAATTACACTTGTGAAACAATACTGTGCATAACGTGCTCAAACGTTTATTTGAAATTTGCTCTTTAAAGCAAACCACAGAATTACTGTTCGATCAGTGTAGAATGTTTTGTTACCTCTGTTGCATCTAGGCAGGAAAGATGAGCACTGAGAACAGTCGAGGGTCAGCTATGTGGTACACACGGCTTGAGAAAGTGATCTCGGTACTGTTGCAGCTCATCGCCTGTCTCGACCCGAGCACGCTCCTCACGCACAGGGCACGGATCCACTCAGTGGGACTTTGAAACAAAGGCAACGCGCGTAGAGCAACCCAAGGGCCCCATCGGGCCGAAAACCCACGCTGGCACTGCCATTAGCTGGACTGGAACGGGGGCAGCGGGAGAACCGCACGCTGCTTCTGGGCTGTGCTACCGCCGCGGCGGCTCCCGGCGGGACCCCAGGGGCAGCCAAGGCG
>NW_020799124.1:8490255-8597080 GCF_003259725.1 Athene cunicularia | reverse complement strand
GCTAACACCCCCGGGGGTTGGGCGGGCCTGGCACGGCCGCCTTTGCCCCTCAGGAGCGGGACTGCTGGGGTAGCTGCGGCTCCGGGCTGCTGTGGGTGGTGGGGAGGCCGCCGGGGCATCCCGCTCCCCGCACTTGGCGGGCCAGGGGGAGCTGCGGTGGGTGATGCCGCCTGTCCTGGGGCGCGGAGAGCCTGGCGCGTTCTGTCCGAGTCGCCACGGGCGGCGGCTTTTCTTGGAGTGAGGTGGGGAGGCTGTGCTGCAGCCTCCCGGTCACTTGCTGCTGGGTGTCCTTTTGTCAAATTCGGGCTCTGATGAGATCTGCGCGACTCTTAGACTGCTTTTGGTTTGCTATCAGTTACGCCATTTCAAAATTAATTTAACTGAGGTAATGGAATTTGAAAAAAACACTTGAATTTTTACAGTCCTTCATCTTTCTGCAAGACAGAAGCTTCCTCTTTTCCTCCCTGGAGGAAACTGAGTCGTCAAACTGAGCTAAAAAGTCCCAAGTTACAAAGGAAATGAAGGCTCTAACTTGCAGTCTTAAAAGCATAGCCTTCAACTCCTGAAGTGCAACTCTCAGATAGTGGTAGAATTTTAAAACCGCTTGTAGAAGATTAACTAGGATGTATCAGATGCTGATCTTCTGGCATGCATCGGCTGAGAGGATGCTGCAGTCAAGCTGATTTAATAAATCCTTAGAGCAACTCCCTGACTTTGTATGCTGAAATACCACTGTTTCATATTTAGCTGACCAGCAGCTTAGGCTTGCTTTTAAGCCTTGGTGACCCAGTTCTGATGGACATCATATGTCAGAGATGTCTTTGGGTGGTGAAACTTCCCCCACTGAGACCCTCAAGGATCTGTGGCTCTCTTTCAGGGTCCTGCTCTGCAGAATGAACCTGCAGGTGATGCAAGTCCTGTTTCAGACATCTGTACTTCTCAAAGATTCTTCCCTAATCTGATATTGTGGCTAAAGAAAGCACTTGACCAATGGGTGATCCTGCATGAACAGGAGTAATAAGCTGGTGTTGTAGCTGTCCCCACTCAATTCCTTACGATATCTAGGTAGAGGGGCTCCGGCTGTCCCTTCAAACAAAGCCCTTATCTGCAGCAACACTTTTCTAGTTAAGGACTGGTGATGTTTGAGAGTCAGATGAAAGGAAGGGACCTTGTCAAACTGTGTTCACCTGCTCAAAAGCTGAGTGCTTTTTCTTATGGAAGTGGTGTCTCTGTGTACAGAAGTTCTGAATTAGATTTATTGCAATTACAAGCTGCAGATTGACTGAACAGTTTGTAATGACAAAAGCCAAGCTTGCTTTTGTAATTTCTGTAAGAGTTCTGTACCATCAATACCAGAGGATACTAGGTTACATGCAGGCATGGGTAAAAATTGTTGGATTAATGCTCAAGTCTGGAGTAGGAGGAGGTATGCTATAGTACTTTGGGGTGGTTGTCAGGGTAAAGATCATAAGTGTGCAAAAATGAGGAGGAACTAGAAAGCAGTAACTAGTATAGCCTTGGGGAGATGGGAGTCAGAGTGTGGAGCAGCAGATGGAAGGATCTGACTTGAGAGGGTAAGGAAATAATATATTTTTCTGAAATATATCACTCAGATCCACTTCATAAGTAAACAAAAACTTACCCATATTGCTTCTGTGACTGCTTTTGATGGGTGGGATGGGCAGTGTAATGGGTTCCACTACACTCTAGGTTTTGGTACGTCCTATCTGTTACCCCATTGCCTGTTGCCTCCCTGCTTATCTCTTTGGATTCAGATATCTAGCTGCCCTTGAGTACTTCTGTGCCTTCTATAAGAAAATGTCAGTGGCCTTTTCTGAAGTCCTCTTTAAAGTCTTTGATATGGAACATAAACTTCTGCCAGTTCATGAGAGGCTAGTCTATCTGCCAGAAAGCTGTTAACAGACACTGCTTTTATTCTCTTGTCTAGCCATCTGTTAGCTCTATACCTGGACTGTGGGCTCAGAAAAGGATTTGCTTTGTGTATGCCTCTCTGATGAATGCAAGCATCCTCTTCACTGATGCATGTGGATTGATGTTTACCCAGAGACTTACTAGTATCGTCCAGTGACGCTGTTCTTTCAGTGTCTCGATGCAAGGGTCTTCATCAGATGTGTGTGTGCACGCAGTGATTGTACATTATACTTGGGAGGCAGGCAGGTGAATGGTCATGCATAATGTGGACTGGTAATAATATGTGCTCTGCCAAAATGGTTGCCAGCTTGGAGATACAATGGTCATCTTACGTTGATTTTTGAAAAGTGATGACACTGCAAAATTGAGGACTGTAGACAGCCAGGAGTTGTGCTGCTCCCTGTTTAACCAGAGGTGGTGCTTCTACCTGAGATTGAGCAGATTCTGCCTTTGAAGCAATTCTTACTTTAAGCAACTCTTATTAACCCTTGGAATGAACAGTATAAGGGAAAACTTGAGGTTTTGCTCCTTTGCACTGAATGTTGATTAACTGGACATGGAGGACTGTCTTGAATGTGCACTTGCAATGTGCTGCAATATCAGATATTGCCTGCAAGTGTGCAGCAGTAGCTGTGACATAACTGGTGTGCATGTTGTGTAGATGAAGAGAAATTCTTCCAGCTCTTGTAATTCTTATAGTAAGCAAATACCTATCAGTCCCTCTCGCTGAGGTTGCAGGAGGTGTATGCTGTCAAGCTGAAAAGAAGATTTCTCAAAGCTTCAATTCTTTGAGGTACTTTCACTGCCAGTAAGGATTGTCTTGGATTGCCCTGGAAGCAGCAATAACAAGCTTGATTGTCAGTTATGCATAAAGCTTAAGCTCCTGCTGTTTGAGGGTTTAAGGTATTTCTGCATTGTGGCTATTGACTTCAGAGTTATTTGGAGCCAGTGAGCTGACTTTGGCAAAATGACAGTGTTTGAAATGTTGCCTTCTGGTACCAATTCTTTATTCCCACCTTCACACTCTTATTGCTTGACTGGAAGATGCAATATTTCTTTAAGATGATATATGCTATGAGATTCAGCAGGCAGCTTCTTATTCCTAGCATTTGAATTTGTATGGCACCTAAAAATCTCACTGTATGAACAGTGGTGGTGTTCACGGACTAATTTTTGGTGCAGTTCTCAGTGTCTTTCAATGATCATTCTTGGCTCCTCTCAGACTTCTGCTCTCCCTGATGTAACAGTAGGGCTTGCTTTGTGCCACCCTTGACACCCTCCTTATGAATCAATTGGGATGGAACTGTTGCTCAAGACACATGCCCTTCTAGTTCTGGGAACACTGAAACTGCATTTATCTTTAGATAAAAAGACAGACCAGAGCAGAATTTCAAACTGTCTTTGAGGCTTGGTGTGGTATTGGTAGTGCAACTCTGAAATCATAGAATTAGGAAAGAATCCCAAAGGAGATGGTATCTATTAACTTTTAAAGGATGAAGCTAAATAAAAGGCTGTTGAAGGAAGTACACTGCCAAGCCTACTTAGGTAGTATTAACTGGGGAGAAGGTAGGGTAAATTACCTTCTGTTTATTCATTACAGTACTTGTTAAGTTAAAAGACTTACGAGGGAGCATTTGCTGCAGCAATCCATAGAGGAAAGACTAAATGAGGCATTCTGTCTGCAGCTGAGCTGGAGGAGGATGCTCTGCCCTGGGGACCTGTGTTGGAGCAAGGCCAAGGTCAGCTATGCTGTTGAGCTTTTTCACAGAAGCAAGAAGAAAACACTGGTCAATAGTGCTCAGTTTTTCACTGTTTGTAGTAGTGACTTCTATTTAGTAAATATTTGAGGAAAATTGTTGAACACTGAATTCCTGGCTGATAGGGAGTAATCTTGTAGGAACTTTCCCACTTAAAATAATTGGTTGGCTTGCAAATTTCTCTTCCATGCCCCCTCTTGTTTTAGGACTGGTTCTGGATTTGTACCATATTTAGAAAATAATGGGGGAAATAATCAATTAAGCACAATGATTGATAGCAACATATAGTTTGTGCAGCTAATCATAATTCATAAATTCATAAATTGGACTGCTTTTAAGTACCTGTACAGATGTTTCCTTGCAGCAGTAAAGTAGAGGTTTTTTACCAGTTAAGTGTGGTGGAAAAGTGGGTTCTGCAGTGGGATGGAAATACTTGATCAGGGATCAGACTCCCAGGTGCTGTTGCTGTGCTACTCCCGGGTTGAAATAGCCATGATGGACCTGACTCTGTGTGGTGGTGCCTTGTCAGTGGAGGAATGAATGTGTGTGTGCCAGTAGCAAGAGGAGTTTTATATATTTTTTTGATTGCCCTTTAAAACATAGATTCTGGGGAGAATCTATTTTCCACTCTGGCCATTTCTCAAAAGAGTTTCTTAGCTGACAGTGTGAGGAGTTCTAAATGTGTCAGTTAAGTACTCTGGGGTAGGCATGCTACATCAGCAACTGTTCTCATGCTCACTTGTGGTTGATGCCTCATCTGTAAAGTCAAACAGCATCTTAACTGAAAAAATGGATAAGAAACAAAGAGTTAGTCCTCTACCCCACCGTAATTCCCACAGTCACAGACTCCCATGGTTTTAGCTTATGGCATTTCCTGAATTCTGTCCAGTCAGGACTTCATTTGTAAGTGGCTTCTATCACTGTGTTCTAATGATTTTTTTTCATGTGTTTATGGCTAGCAGTCATATAAATATAAAATAAAAGGCTTAATATGGGGGGCAAGATGCTCAAGGGGCGTGGAAGAGGAGAGACTCTCACTGGAGTGTTTCCTGATTAAACTAGATGTGTAATGTGCTTGTAGGGTTAAGTTGCCCTCAGATGCAAAACTAACACTGTGTGCCTCTGCAGAGGAGGTGGCCAAGCTGGAAAAGCACCTGATGCTTCTCCGCCAGGAGTATGTAAAGCTGCAGAAGAAACTTGTTGATACAGAACGGAGATGCAATCTTTTGGCTGCCAAGGCTAACCAAGACAATGCCAGCGACACCTTCATCAGTCGACTTCTTGCCATTGTAGCTGAACTCTATCAGCAGGAGCAGTACAGGTAAGAAATCCCCCTTTGGGGAAAGTGGCATTACAGGATCCTTTGGCTTTATTGACTGTAGTAAGTACTAGTCTTAGACAAGGAAAGTGCTTTCTCTCCTGTGGTATAGAAATAGGGTCCCCAGTTCCAATTGCAGTTGGAAGAGTGCTAAGATTAGCATACTGAATCCAGTTCTTGAATCAAGCTCTAAGTAGAAGTTAATCTCTGAGACTGACATTTAAGATAAGTTTAAAGAAAACTGACCATTTTCACTGTCAACAGCAAAGCTTCCTTAGAACAGAAGTAATTTTAAACTGATCTCTGCTTAGTTGATGGATTAATTACACAATGTGCCTTCTACCACCTGGAAAGCCCTCCTTTCTTGAAAGGATATGTCTTTGAAGCAAGTTCTGTACTCCTGTTGTGGGTAAAGAAGCGTGATTAAATTAGCTTGTCTGGTTGTGTGATGTAACAGGTCTTAGTGATATATGTGACTTAGTGGTATAAATGATATTGTGTCTCTGAATCTCAACACAAAATTAGGTTTAATGTTTTCTTTTCCATAGGCATGTTAAGGATCACCTCCAATACTCTAGATCCCTTAACTCATTTAGTTCCAAGACTACAATGACACTTGCCAATTTATTTGTTATTAATGAAAGCAATGCCAGTATAGTAAAGGAATTCAGTCATGTAAGGGGAAAATACATAGTTTTGATTAAAATTTCCTTCCCCTAGTGTCTCTTCATGAGCCTCCCTGAGAAAAGGCTCTGTGTCTGGACAGAACTTACAGGACATACTGGGTGAAAGATTTGTTAGATAGTATATGTTAGAAGAGTTGGATCACTTTATTTCTGTTCAGCTTTTAGTTTTTAAAGGCATAGAATTGTTGTCAAAAAGGACCTGCAAATCATAAAATGAGAAAGGTAGCAAGTCCTAGTGCAACTTTTGTTAAGTAACATCTCTGTATTTTGTACATGTTTTATAGCAGTGCTTTGATTTAGAAAGTGGCCTGGAAAGTACATACACAGTCAGAGCATTTGCAAGCTATGGGACTTTAAAATAAGCAGGGCAAGTCTTCCTAACTACGAGGGATAACCTGGTGTTAAAAGGGTTAGGATGAGATCAGTGTTCTGACAGCTGGTATCCTGGGAACTGGGCTTTCTGGGAGTCTACTTTGTACTCACACTACTGTCATACATCATTTGTTCTCTTGCTGGTCTTGCCTGAAACCATTGGTGCTTAGCTGACAGTATTAGTATGGACACTGCGACATAAATATTTAACCTCAAGATTGTTGAATTTCTATCTTCTGCAGTAATTCCATTGCAGTTAATTCCTAAATGGTTAAAAAACCCCACCCAAACACTTTAAATACTAATGACTCATTGCATTTCTCCCTAGAAAAATAGGAACCGTATCATTTGGCAACATGTTCTACTTAACCAATTAAATGTGTTTTGATGTCTCTTGAACAACTTGAACCTAAATGTAGATACCAGGACACAGACACTATGGAGATGCGGAATCTGTTTGTATTTAAGCACAGGGGAAGTGTCTGTTATACATGTAAGTGGTTTTTTTTTTTTTCCTCTTACCAGTGATCTGAAGATAAAGGTTGGGGACAAGCGCATCAGCGCTCACAAATTTGTCTTGGCGGCACGCAGTGATACTTGGAGTCTTGCCAGCCTTGCCTCAACAGAGGAGCTGGATCTGTCAGGTCAGTCATTGCTTACCAGTATGGTGCTTCAGTTGTCTTTAGGATGACTGAAAGGGCCTGTTGGGAAAAGGTTACTTACATACCTTTTGGACTGCTGCTATCCACACAAAGTGGTGCTTAATCCATTAATTATGGAGCTCTGTCTCTGAAGCATGGTAGTACCTTGTGAACTTGGTGCTAGTGGTAGGTTATTGATTCAACTAGGTTGAAAATGGTAGCCTGTTTGTCTTTCCTAGAGTCAACTACGTAATGAAAAATCTATATGGAGGAGCTTGATTTCTTTCTAAGGACAGGGCTTTTTGAGGCAGTGTGCATAATTTCTCTGAAGTGTGTTATGGGAATACCTTGCTGCTTGTTAACAGAGTGTGTGGGAAATAATACCAATACTGATGTGGTCTTGAAAAGTATTTGCTTTTGGCACTTTGATACCTTTGCAAAATAGATGAGGAAGAGAAGTTTTCTAAAACACAGTCTTCAAGATGGTGTTTTGGTCTGCTGTAGCTGTTTCTTGCATGTACTTACACTGGGCAGTTTTTGTGCAGGTTGAACCTCATGACAGGTGTTTCTTCTGTACTTAAGAGTATAGAAGAGTCTTATACAATTAATTTGTGAGCAATAAAAACAGGCATGAAGTTAAGCAGGTTTGCTGGCTGGTATGTTGCATATTAAACATTGGCTTCATTTTCTGCACCTAATCTTATCATGAATCCTAAGTGCAGACAAACTGGAAAGAAGCAAGTCACAGCAAGCTAGCTTTATGAGACAGCACTGGCTTTCTTACCAAAGGATTTATGGATGCTTCTGCAGCCACAAGAAAACAGATGCCAAGGAGTTTTTAAATTGAGTGCTATGCTAACAAAAGATTATTACCAAAAAGCTCTTATGTTAATTGTAGTTTTGTTGCAAGTGGCAGTCCATAGCGTTTCTAGTTCCATGCTTAAACTAGTCTGAGGATCTCCAATGTAATGCTTCCTACTAGAGAAAGATCATTAAAGTGCTCATAAGTGATACTTTCTGCTGTGTAAAACTGATTTTTTTAAAAACAAATTTTGATAAATGGCACAAAGATTAGATTATAAAATGATTGTAGCAAGCAACAAGCTGTTCCCTAAAAACTGTCATGGTTTTCTTAAGAGATTCTCCTAAGAACTTACAAGCTAAGGTAGCTGGAATTGTAACTTCAAACTACATTTAAAATTGAGTGTTTCTAGACTTCATGTAATATGCAGAGTTTTCTGCTCTTTAAGAAGAGTAGAAAGAGATGAACACAGGTTCTCTTGTTGGGAAGGAGAAACTGAACTCTTATCTCTGCCAAGGCAGAGCTGATACTCAAGTAGTTTTTCTAATTACTTCAAGTTCGGCAAAAGATGCTTGCCTTACTAAAACCTCCTGTTCCTTAGGAGGCAGCCTGCATACTATGCCAAGTACTGTCTGGTACTCTGCAAATAACCTGGGGCAACCCTCGGTGTATAGGAGATGTTTTAGGATGGGTATTTCAGTGTCTTAAACATGTATGTTTTTGTTTTAAAACCAAACAAAACAGCTTAAGGGACTAATGTTATTTTTCTAATTGAACGGTATCTTTTTGTTGTAATTGGTCTGATCTTACACTGTGGAGTAATCCGTATCTACATCCTTGTAAATAGGATTGTCACTATACTTCTGACTAGATGACAAAGGTCCCTGGCCAGTGGGTTTGTGTATCTTGTGTCCAGTGGTGTAGGTTTCTATTTTTCTTGCTGTGTAAAAATATCAGATCACCTGAAATCTAACCAGCTTCTTAAACTGACTCTTTTGGACCTTTCCTAGAAATGGTGCTCAGTAGTTTAAGTACTTTGCAGACATTGTAGGTACTTTTATTGGAATGCAACAGTTCATAACATACATATTATATGTTATAACATATATATGTATGTGTGTATATATATACATATATATTATTTTTATATAGATGTATGTTATAACATACTATAATATGAAAGAGGGAGGATTCTTAAATTGAAAAGGGGATTTGTGCTTGTCAAATGTAGATGTGGATTTAGGCATATGTGAGGGACCAAAGGCTGTAAAGGGACATTGCTGGCCCTTAAATATGCAACATTTGTGTGGCAGGTATATGTTACAGAGCTCCCTGCATTCTGCACAGTGTTCTAGTAGAAAAAAAGGTTTTCCTGCTTGGTGCCAGCATTCTTACAAGTTTAAACTTCTGACTAGTTTTGCTTCTCTTCCGACATTTTAGCTGAACTAAAGCAGGCTTTTTTTTTTTTCTTCTTCTTCTCTCCATAGTAGCTGTGACTTTAACAGTCAGAGGAATAGCAGCTGCTTGACTAGGTGATTGTTCTTTGGGTGTTCTAGTAATCCTTGTTGTTCCCCATGCCAGATGCTGACCCGGAGGTAACCATGGCAATGCTTCGGTGGATCTACACAGATGAACTTGAGCTAAGAGAAGATGATATCTTTTTGACAGAGCTCATGAAACTAGCTAATAAATTTCAGCTCCAGCTGCTTAGGGAAAGGTGAGTCTTGGTAAATACAGTGAATTTTCCTGAACTCTTGAACCTTGTTTGAATAGAAAGATGATGATAGCTGCTGGCAGTTGGATAAAATTTTGCTTTTTCAAAGATAATACAGCATGGCATTCAGTTTATCACAGGAAATGAAGCCTTGCACTACAGTTAAACTGTAGCGGTTTTTCTTGTAGCTTTTCTTTACTTTCTAGTTCCTCTCCCAATCAAATAACCCTAATTTGGCATTAAGAGGGAACAGAGATCAGTACATTAGTAACAAGCTCTGGATTGTTGCAAGAAAGGAATTGTTAAAGAGAATGCTAGGAAGAGTCAATGGCAAGTAGCTTGCAGTATTAAAATACAACAGGTGAAAAATTTTTAACTTAAATAGCTGCTGTTCTGTGCATTTCGGCGGCAACTTTTCTTCATAAAGAAGCCTGATGTAACAGTACCATGCTTTGCCATTTTGAGATTATGATTACATCATTCTAGTAGGGGCTAGATTGTTATCTTGAATGTATAGAGTGCTCTAAATAAACATTTAGAGTTAGCAAGAAACCTGACTGTACGAATGGAAACCTCTGCAAGTTCTGTACAACTTCGAAGCCTTGAATTTAGTCAAAGATAAAGTATTCTTTGATCTAATAATCTTTTGCCTAAGGGGTGACTGGGGCTGTACCAGTACATGGCACTCTAATCTAGGATTTAAGTGTGACTCAGTGTGAAGCAAACTAAATTGCTGTCAAGACTTCTGAACAAAGAAGTTGACATGTGTAAGGCCAGTGCTAAAATTGCCTTCAAGTTTTGTACCAGCGTAAAACAGTCTTCATGTTGTACTACCTAAACATTACTCAGTTGTTGTCTGGTTGTGGTAGTCTAGTGACAAGTCCATGTGCAGTATGACACTAGTAATTATTAAATGGCTTGGTGGGTATCTGCACCTGGAGACAATTATTTCCGTTGTTTTGGTCTTAATATCTACTTGGAGATCACTGACATGTTTATCTGCATCTTCATTTTGAAGTACTTTGATTTTCTTCCCATAAACTCAAACTAATAGCTTTCTACCTATAAAGATTAGGTGGATCTGCTGTTAAAGCTTATCCCTTCTCTTCATTAACAAATAGCTGTATTTGGCATGCCTTTTTCTAGCTTTGGCACAAAAGCTGCTTATGATCACTGATTGTAGTACTTGTAAAACTAGACATCTTCCCTGCTTCGTATCAGTGAATGAACTGCAGTTTACTCCCCTGGGAGAACTCTTGTTTCCACTTGCAGGCTCCTGCAGCATGTGGTGCTTTTATGGGACCTTGGCTTAGATGGACTTTACCAGGAGTCTGCTCTTACGGAAACTGTCTTGCAGAGCTTCTGATTAAAGTATGTTTATGCTGCTTAGCCTTATAGTAAAGCAAAGCCAGGCCTCTTTCTCCTGGCATCTAGGAAGAGGAGTATATAGGACCTTGTTACAGCCTGGGCAAGTGATTACCACAAAGCTGTTCCCTGATTACTGAATGCTCTCTCCTATTTTGACAGATGTGAAAAAGGAGTTATGTCACTAGTTAATGTCAGGAACTGCATTCGTTTCTATCAGACTGCTGAAGAGCTGAATGCTAGCACTCTGCTGAACTATTGTGCTGAGATAATTGCTAGTCACTGGGTAAGTACTGTCAGAAGGAAGCAAGAGGAAAACTGCTTGCGGAGTTTAGGAACTTGGTAGAATTTGCTTAACTCACTATACTGTCTAATGTCAGGAGTATCTCTTGGTATGCTAGAAGTCAAGCATTCCAGTTGGGATGGGGATTACATGGATTCCTGATAACTTTCAGTGACTGAGGTGACCTATTAAGCTGACCCTTTTATGTTTGCAAGGAGGAATAGCATTGATAAAAAGCTGTCAAATCTGCCCCTGGTGAGAGTGGAGGGGCTGCTTCTGAGGCAGGAGTGACTTTTCCCTTCCAATCTGTTTTGGTTATCTTCAGAATTTGTACTTTTGACACGGTGCTACTTGGTATTCTCTACAATACTAATTCAGAATTATATATTTGAAACGAAGCACAATAAATGGCTCCTTCTCTAAATTTTTTTTGTTTTCAAAGGTTATGTCTGTTATCTATCTTGGTGTGAATGTATTGACTTGGGGGGGGAAGTTGCTTGTAGCCTGAAGACTTGTTCTGTTGGGAATACTTCACTGTAAAAAGTTTCTTGCTTTTCTGAACATGAGCCAAACCAAAGGGACTGTATTCTAATAAGCAAGAGGGTTGCTTATCAAATCAGAACTGTTTAGAAGTTCAATTGTAGTTGGTCTCTTGCTATACAGCTCACAAATCCCAGGCTGCCTTCTACTTCTAAAAATAATCCACGGAAACCAGTGAAAAGTTTATCTTCTCTAATGGAGGCAGTGGCAAGGAGTCTTGCAACTGACTTGGAAGTTTCACTTGCCTTCATCTGTTATTCTGAGGAGAGTTTGATTAACTGAGTAATGGATTAGCCTTTAAAATAAGACCTGTCAACAGCAGATGAGTGCATGAGGATTTAGGTTATTCTAAATCTAAAATGCATCCTCCAGATGCAGATGTTTCTTTGTTTGGCAATACCAAAGCAGAGGGGACTGCTTTGATCTGTGAATATATGAAAAGATTCTTGTATCTGAAACTGCAGGTCAGCCATTTTAACTCTTTCCTGCTTATGTCTCCTAACTTTTGGCACTGTGTTCTATGTGGAAATGAGATAGTGCTCATCTGACTAAAGAGAAACAAACTAAAACCTAAGGTCTTCATACTGTTTAAGTTTCTGTTTACTTTTATTCCGTTTTTCAAAGTTCTGTGAAGTAGTCAGTCTCCAAGAGTCATAGGCCTTTTTGTCAGAAAACTAATCTGTGATGTAAGTCCAGATGGAGAATTACTGTAGAGACTAGATGTTAATCTTCTGTAATTTCTGGTAAAATGTTAGGTTTCCACATCTGTAGGCAAAAGGGAGGAAAAATTTCACTAACTGGTCTTGAAGCTAAAATGTAAGGTGTAAAACATGCTGTTTTTTCTTAGTCTTAAAAGGCTATCTTGGATTGTTCCTGCTGCTTGTGATGTAATCAAAATGCAGCTTTTAACTGAACTTGTTCTGTGAATTTCATAATTGCATTGTGCAATGCCTTGTTTGTAAATAAAACAGTATTGCTTACCCTTTTCTTTTATATTGCTTCTAGGATGACTTGCGTAAAGAAGACTTCAGTAGCATGAGTGCTCAGTTGTTATATAAAATGTTCAAGTCAAAGACAGAATATCCTTTGCATAAGGCTATTAAAGTTGAGAGAGAAGATGTAGTCTTTTTGTATCTTATTGAAATGGATTCACAGGTATAGTGAGACTCACTTGATGTATCTTCTACAATTTGCTGTTTCAAATAACTAGTTTCTGACTACCGGTCTGAATCTTGTTACTGATTTTATTTTTTTGTCACTAATTCTTATTTGCATGTTTATCCTTGCCATAGCTACTTCTATGTATGTAATGGAGGTCTAGCAGTGAAGGCTCTGTGAAGACATAATTCAGAAATGATTCATAACACTTTTTAAATGTCTTGCATGCAACAGGTTATACCTAATAAAATCCAAGACCTGATACTGCTATGCACATTTAAAGGTGAATAGTATAATAGTCAACTTTGCTGCTTCTTGGCAGTTCAGTAAGCATCACTTCTTTTGAATGAATGCTTTTTTTCTCTTCTATTGCATATTTGAGGTAATGGGTATTTCTTCTGGTTGGATGAACACTCTAAGCAGCTAGCGAATAGGTTGTCCCTCAAGAAGGGGAAATGAGAAATTAATCAAGTATTAATTATCAAGAATTATTCAATTAGTCCTTTAAGATGCCTCAAATCCTAATTTAAGCTGGGACTGTAGCAGTATTTAGCACCCTTAGGTGCTAATCCAATTGGGATTTGAGGTATTTTAAAGGGATAATTGAAAAATTATTCCTAGTACTATTTTGAATATGCCTATATAGGTAGCATCTTTTAAGAGTGTACTAGATTTGTTTTCTGTGAGTTAAACAGGGCTTGAAAACAGAACTCCTTTTTTTTCCTCATTGAACAGCCCTATGGGTAGACTTGCATGTGGTAATGCTAGTCTTTTGATTGTTTTCCTGTGTAAGATGCACTTACCTAGATGTGACACTAGCATTTTGCATTAGGACTGAAGGTTTAACATTATGGTAGTTGGAACGGGCTGTTAAAATACTGTGATCTGGTGAGCATAGCTCTGACTAATGTCAGTTGACTGAATTTGTGTTGTAGCTCCCTGGGAAGCTCAATGAATTGGATCACAATGGTGATCTTGCTTTGGATTTAGCCCTTGCCCAAAGATTGGAGAGTATTGCAACTACATTGGTCAACTACAAGGCTGACGTAGACAGGGCGGACAAGAGAGGCTGGAGTCTATTACATAAAGCCATCCAAAGGGGTAAGTAAATAGGATATGAAACCTTGTGAACTTGCAGTTGTTCCTAGTGTGGAATATATTTTCCAAAATCTCTTTCTGTGTCACTTGGTAGTTGACACTTCAGTTAAAAAAATGGCAGTCAATGATGAACTTTGTCCTATTTCTTTTTTTTCTTTTTTTTTTTTTCTTTTAATTTTTAAACAGACAAACTTATATTTGATATCTGAAAGCTAGCCTGCTGGCTGGTAAATGGAACTTACACTACATGACATCCAGAAGCAATCTAGTAGAGTATTGTCTGCCAAAGGAAGAAATGTAGGGAGATACTGAGAATATTCTAATTGTGACAATACAATGTCTTTCTGACAAACAGTTGAATCAAGCACACCAGCATAGTTACAAATAAAGATTAATCCTTTTTCTAGATCTGGGTTGAATGCAGCATATGCTACTCTGTGATTATGGTTAACAGCAAGGGTCCTTGCTACTGGACAGCACTTTCAGGGGAGAAAAAACTGACTAGAAGAAGATGAGGAGCAGGTAGAGGTGCTTCTGTGCTAGTCTGAATAGCTTCAAAGCTCTGGTGAATAGTGGCATAGTTATCAGAGTGGAGTCTTGAGTACAACTGCATGATTATCTTGAGCTGTTCTCCACCTTAGAGTGGAAAATGCATCTTATGAGAACTGGAGCACAGTAGGACCTGGTTGCCATGGCCACAGTACTCTGAAGACTTCAGAGCAGCAGCATCTTGGCCTCTGGCCAAAGTCTGGTAGAAATCTGTAGTGAGCGCCTTGTGGTAGGAGTTGCCTGCAGTGCTGTCTTTGGCAGCTCTGTTCCAGAAAGCCAAGTACAACAGGAACCTTACCTGTGACCGGACCTCACAGGTGTTGTAGTGCTACAAATTAAAAGTGTAAATTTATTTTTAGCATCAAGCTTTTTTAGACTCTTAGGAGAAGTTTAAGTTTTGCAAGCTCAAAATACAGCTCCCATCTTCTTCTTTTAATCTCCTACGTATCTAAACAGGGTAATGCTGGTGTCTGATCCTGCTGCTGAAGTTTCATTCACAGGAATAGGAGACCTTCTAGGCATAGGTCAGTGTTGTGATGGCTGCAGCCCTATAAAGCATTAGAAAGATTGCAACAGGATGCTCTTCATACTTAATACTACCATTTGTCCTCTAGTTCTAATGTCTGCTTTCAGTCTAAACTAGAGCTTGGAGAATGAATGCTTGCTTTTGAGTAACCAAAGCTTCAGTGAATTAATCACTGTTAACAATCACATGTTCTGGAAATGGTGCTAAAGCAAATTGTCTGAACTTGCCACATGATTCTTATTTCTTGTGATCACTGGAGAGTGGGGGAATGTCTGATATGGAAATCAGAAAATGAGATTTTGGGTTTTGCTGGCAGAAATACCACAGCAATCCATATTGCTTAAACCAGCAGTCTTTGTTCTCCAGTCTTGCATTCAGGACAAGCAACTTGTGAATATGGCTATTCAAAGTAGTCTTTGGTGTAAGTGGAATTAGTATCATTCTGAAATCATTCTCTCATCTTGGTGTTTCAAGTCTAAGGTTTCACATACTGAAGTGGGCCTAAACTCTGACTTCTCAGAAGTTCTCAAGAGGGCATTCTTAATAATGCCATGCATGGTGGGTCCTAACTGTTGAAGGCCTTACCCTATGGTTTTGAGAGCAAAGGCTGTTATGGCTTGTTTATGTAGCAAGACTGAATAGATGAGGACTAATCTCAGCTACACACTTCTGACTGATGCCCTGCAATAGTACCTTTTGTTCTAAAACTACTTGTATGTTTAGTCTCACAACTGGTCCAACTGTGCTTTAAAGCAGCAATGGATTTATCTTGATAGAGGAACTAGCAAATTCAGTATCACCATAGGAAAAAATGTGTGAACTTGAGTGATGTGTAACCTCTGGGCAAAACACTTTCTCCAACAGCTTGTTATGTAATAGTATTAATCCTGACTTTGCAGCAAAGTCTACTTGAAGTTACCTATTTCTAAACCATTCTGGGAGCAGGCACTTATATTGGAATGGCTGTATGGTATGAAGGGCAATCGTGTATCCATTTTTCTGGACTTGTATAAAGTGTATAGGGTATATAAAGTATATATCCATAAATAACGTTGTTTTGTTTCACAAAAGGAGATAAATTTGCTGCAAACTTTCTCATTAAAAATGGTGCCCGTGTGAATGCTGCTACACTGGGAGACCAGGAGACTCCTCTGCACCTGGTGGCGTCATACAGCCCCAAGAAGCATTTGCCAGATGTCATGGCAGAGATGGCACAGATAGCTGAGTCCCTCCTGCAAGCAGGAGCCAATCCAAATATGCAAGACAACAATGGAAGGTAAATACTGGGTGAAGGCAAGTCTGCTACCTGTTTAACAGATAATACTGTAGTGGTTAGATGCAGCCTGCTTAGAACCAGGTCTGTCAGCAAAGCAGAGGTGATACTGGAAGCAAGAAAGGTGAATTCATTAATGCAGTTCAAGTCCTGTGGGTAGCACTCAGAGCAGAAAGCTGTGCAGGCTGAATGGTACCCTATTATGACCAACTAAATATAGCCCAGCTGTAGAAAGCTGGGGCAAGTTGATTGTGTTAGAACACATGGCACACAATTAATTTACCTTTATTGAATCACTGAACAGTAAAGCAAGCCAAGTAAGATGGCAAATAGTATTCCTGAAAGGCCTCTCTCTGAAGCTGTCAGTGAAACTGAAATTATCTGAAGTGTAGGGCCGGTAACCTGCTTTACAGGTTAGGTTGAGCTGGCAAACTGGTACATAAAATGATATAGAAGACTTAAATCAGTTAATCAATTCTGTTAGGTCAAGCTCTTGTGCTTTTTCCGTGAAGGTTAGCTCTTACATTAGTGTAGAATTGCTTACTACTAAATTGATTGGAATCACGTCCACTAAAAGGGTAAATTGTTTGTGTGTTTTTCTTCCCCACCCCCCTCCCCCGATGTGCTTGTGCCTTTCTCCTGAAAGCAGAGACAAAATTAACCCCATGAATCTGTAGTGGCATGTTGGTTACCGTGGACAAATCTTAAGCATCTCACTTATTACTAATGTAACTGTATTTTGCTCCAATTACAGGACCCCATTACATGTATCAATTGTGGTCAGGAATGAACCTGTATTCAGTCAGCTTCTCCAGTGCAAACAGTAAGTCTCACTTAAATGTAAAATACGCTGAGGTTACCTTATAGAGCAAAGATAGGAAAACTGGTTTAACAACTCTTCTATGGCTTTTTGCCTTATAATAGGGCTAGCAATAGGCTTGGGATGCAAAAGTGTAAAGGCTTTGCATAACTTAAGATGCCAGAACAATGCCAGAAGCCAAGTATGTGTTTGCCCTACTGTAAAGAGGAAGCAGGCTACATCTGTGTGTTTTTCAAAGACGACTAGGTGAAATAATGTAGTAATAACTTCATTTGTAGTGGAGCTGAAAGGAGTAATAAGACTCTTAAAATGTCTGAATGCATTCTTGAGTTGGACTTGGGTTCTGCTTAAAGCTAATACAGGTGGCTAAGGGTGATGAAGTAAAATACTTCATTTGGTTCAGTTTCTTGGTAGTTGAATTTGCAGCTCTTGTACACAATTTACTCAAAGACAAGGGGATTTGCCTGTGTTACTTAGTGGGAGCCCAAATCTACCAGGGCCATGCTTATCATAGGAGCAATGAGCTTAAATCTAGTCACTAAAAGGTGTCTTGCTTGTTTCAGAGTATTCACAAATTCTCTGAAGTAACTGGAGCTATAGTAGGCTTCTTGGCAGGCAAAACTTGTCAGTGGGATATTAGATAAACTAGTACAGCTGTTCAGACACTTGAAACTCAAGCTGCATTGGCAAACCACTTTTTAAGGTATAAATCGGGGAACGCTAATTCTTATTTTTAGGCTAGACTTGGAGCTGAAGGATCATGAAGGAAGCACAGCTCTGTGGCTTGCAGTTCAGTATATCACTGTATCATCTGATCAGTCTGTAAACCCTTTTGAGGATGCCCCTGTTGTAAATGGAACCTCATTTGATGAGAACAGTTTTGCAGCAAGGTTGATCCAACGAGGCAGCAATACAGATGCTCCAGACACAGTAACAGGTAAAGCAGAGGTTTGTATTTCTGTAGGTGAAAGGCTTGTAAGTTAATTGCTCTGAGGAGCTAAATGAGGTTTTGACAACATTTGCTGCATGATAAATGGTAAATGGTAGTAGCTTTACTCAGAGGTGGAACACTGACAGTCCCAAGCTGAGCTTGACTTGCAGGAAGTAATAGAAAATCTGGGTTCTTTGCCATGTCCTAATATCCTCTTTACAGTTTCAAAATGTGCAATTGCTAAATAGTAGTGCACATGACAGTGCAGTCTTGCAAGGGGACTATTAGTAGGTAGGATTTTCCTTGTTGGCTTCAAATTTTAACGTTGTAAGGTAGTGGGGAAGGTGCTAGCACACTTGTTAGTATTGAAGTGTGGTTGGAACACCACTCTAACAGTTCCTGGTTTTTCTTTAGGAAACTGCTTGCTTCAGAGGGCAGCTGGTGCAGGAAATGAGGCAGCTTCTCTCTTCCTAGCAACTCATGGAGCAAAAGTCAACCACCAAAACAAATGGGTAAAAGCAGAAACTGTAGTCTGAAAGTTTCCTTACTTATCTGCAGAAATAAGTTAGAGATCTTTCATTGCCAACCATAGCTTAAAGCAAGTTGGAACACCTGCTGAGCCTTTTGCCTGTTTTCAGATATTTACTAGTGATCAGACAATGTTGCATTCTTGTGGCACTGTTCTTGCAGCATCCCCAGTTGTTAAGAAGCTTTTAACACTTTCCTCAGTGCCTGTTGTGATAAAGTCCTTAATATAGGTTAAGGAGTAGTTTGAAAGTCCTAAGGAAGCTTTGCCTACTAGCAGTTAAGCTTTTCACACCAATTGTTGTGGGTATAGGAGTTTAAAAGCTACTTCTCCTCATGTCTCAAGCTGTTAACCTAGTACCCTGTTTATTAAAGGGAGAAACGCCACTGCATACAGCCTGTAGGCACGGGCTGGCAAACCTGACAGCAGAACTTCTGCAACAAGGAGCCAATCCAAACATCCAGACAACAGAAGCAGTGCTTGGTCAGAAGGATGCATCTTCTCCAACAGCAGAGAATGTTTATCTGCAAACTCCCCTTCACATGGCTATTGCTTACAATCACCCAGATGTGGTGTCAGTCATCCTGGAACAAAAAGGTATTTTTTTTTTTTCTGGTTCAGACCGTATTGATGCTGTAGTGGATTGGTGTGCTGAGATGGCATCTAAACTGTGTTTTGAAGTAGTACTAATAAAGCATGTCTTCCTGTAAACACTGAGTAATTAATGAGACTGGCTAAGCATAATATTAAACTCAGATCATCTGCTTGTTAAGACTAGAAAATTAGCTTGCCCATAAATCTTTCTAAATTCGCCACTGTAGGTAATGGACTTGAACACTTAGCCCCAGGTTGTATTCTAGCTGTAAACAGATCTGTTTTCTCTCCCCATCAAAGTAATTGTTTCGGGTAAATGCTGGAATCCAGTATGGATAAAGGCTTCTTTCCATGGTGAGACTCTTTGCCTTCCTCAACATTCTCAGAAGATTTTGTACAGAATAATGGCAGTATTCTGATAGCATTGAGACTTGAGTACTGATATACTAGCAGGTGACAGTCTATTAAATGCTACTAGTCAGCTTCTTTCTGGCAGCAGGGAGGGAGTTTGACAGCAGAAGCAAGGCCTGTTTTGTCTCCTGCCATAAGTGGGATTTAAAAGGGAGTAGATGTATTGGGAGAATATCCTCCATCCCAGGGAGCTGAGAAGGTTGGATGCTGCCACCATTTTGCAGTACAGCCTCCACTCTTCATTCTCAGAGCTTTCTATATGCCACTGTATTTGGAATGAAGGTAGAAAGGAGGCAGGTTAAGCCTCTTAGCTAGAAAGTTGAATGTTATTTGGTATAAGTGTTAAGATTAGACAGTAGTGGCAGTACTACCTGAGTCCTAAGCAGTATCACATCTGGGAAACTGAAGGAATCTTGCTCAGATCTTTCAAACTGGATGCTAAAGGAACAGCTGACTTCAAAATATGATGCTGCTACTCCTGCAGCTTTCAGTGTCCAGCTGCAGGTCAAGTACAAGAATGCTCTAATTCCCTATGCTTTTTTGTAGCTAATGCTCTTCATGCTACCAACAACTTGCAAATTATTCCTGATTTCAGTCTAAAGGACTCGAGAGACCAGACTGTGCTGGGATTGGCTCTTTGGACAGGTATGTGTCTTCAGAACAAGATGCGAATTTACAAAGATACAGAAACTATGATGTGGACAAGACTTTTTTTAAAAAATATATTTTTTAAGACAAAATGGCAGGTGTGTGTTCATGTCCTGGCTTGTGCTGCTAGTGAGAAGCTGTCAAGGAGAGCTTTAGATGAGTCTTCAGCTTCTAAAACTGAATGTTCATATCTGACTTACTGATAGATTTCTAGCCCTATAGCTTCCCTTGTTGACTAGCAGGTAGCCTGGAGCCTCTTGCCAGTACTTGCAGTTCTGTGGAACTGTTCCACTGAGAGCTCCCTGTTAACTTTCATATCGCATCACTGTATCATCTCTTCATGGTTAACTCTGTTTTAGACATTGTTTAATACAATAGTGCTGACCTTTACAAAGGGAAGGTGAGCTGCTTTAAGTAGCTGGTAAGGTGAACTTGAAATACTGATTCAGAAGATGCATTTCTTGTCTGAAACATGAAGGGGAATGGTTTGGGGAAAACTAGATATTTTTGTTTCCAGCCAAGTGACATTTCAACAGTATCAGGACATCGTCAAAAGAAAGAGGTGGTGTGGTCACTACTGAATCAGTTTGTGTGGTCCTACTGAGCTGGAAACAGCAGCTGTGTGGGGGATGGCAACTCACTCTGGACTTAAGAGATGAGGCAGAATGCTTGGTGATGTTGTTGTGTACAGGAGTGCTGGGTGTCATCTGTGTATGACAAACATCTTTACTGTCCAGGCTTTTCACTCTCCAATGAAAGGAAACTAAAATGTAGCTTTCTTTCTACCATTGCCCTTATCTGCTTCTGAGATGAAGGAAGAGGAACTAAGCTAAACATCTAATACAGTAATATTCAAAAGAATAGCTTATGAATAAAATGTCCAAACATATTATCTTTGGTAAAAGTCTGAAGTGATATGAAGAATTAAGCTGGGTATGGTTAAGGAGGACTCTACTACATTCAGGTTGGCAGAACTAGTGGGAAAGCTTTGCTGTATACCAGACAATATCTTAGGTCTTCAAGCAAGACTGAAAGGATTTAATAATCAATATTCAGTGTCTGTAAATGAATATTCAAGAGTCATGAGTTGGTTTAGCTTATGTATGTACATTTTAATAGGTTCTAGACTTGATTCAATGCATTTCTTACTGTTATTACTGAAAATTGAAAGTTTCAAGCTTTATTTATTGATCTTCAGTGTCTCTATTTTATAGAACTGAAGGTACAATACTAATGAGCTTAAACTCTTCAGGCATGCACACAATAGCAGCTCAGCTGCTTGGTTCTGGGGCATCCATCAACGACACAATGTCAGACGGACAGACTCTGCTACATATGGCAATACAGAGACGAGACAGTAAGAGTGCGCTCTTCTTGCTGGAACATCAGGCAGATATAAATGTCAGGTAAGATCTTAACTAGTAGATAGTGCAGATAGTGATGACTGTCTTTATATAATGGCTTGAAGTTGGTTTTAAATCATGATTTGTGCATAGTTACGTGTTTTTTATATGGCACTAGTTATGGCTGAGGGATTACATATGTGAACTTGAACCTATATATATCTTCGTTGGTCAGTACCTCCTCTTGAGGCTGCAGAAGGAAGTGCCACTTAATTCTAGGTGGAAGAGAATCCTCTGTAACACTCAAGTCCTAGAGACATGGTGTGGAATGCCTATAGTCTCATCTCTTTGCTGGCTTGTCAGAGCTGCATGTGTTCTACCATCTAAACTAATTAGATGTAGCTCCAGCAACAAGATTCTGATAGAACTTGCCTCCTATCTCCTAGACAAGTTGATATTAGACTTAACAAAACATTTATCTGCTTACACGACTGACAAGCTGTCCTTGAAATTTGGCGAGCTATAGTGTAATGAACATCATGGGTACAAACTGCCTAGTGCTGCTGTTTTGACTTCATTTTTTTAACAGTTGGTATTTCTGACTGTTGCTTGAAGTCTTATCACAGTGCAGACAAAGCTGTTTGCTTCTGTGGCAGTAGGCTTGGGCTGAAGGAACTCTGTTCAAACAGAGGCTGCACTTAAGGAAATTACAGTGTCTCTGACCTAAGAACACTAACGTGATTTTCAAACTCCAGATATCAATCACTTGCTACTAAAGGGAGTGGGGGAAAGAAAGGTAAACTGCCTAGCTGTGATGAAAAGCTAACATGGTGTGTTGCTTGGCTGTGGAGATACAGTCTTACCACAGCAAAGATACACACGTGAGATGATGTCTATTGACAAAGCCAAGAATTTACTGTAACACAAGGCCTAACTTTATAATGCAGTACTAACACACTTCAAACTGTACTTATTACAGAACTCAGGATGGAGAGACTGCGTTACAGCTAGCTATAAAGAACCAGCTCCCTCTCGTGGTTGATGCTATTTGTACCAGGGGAGCAGACATGTCTGTGCCAGATGAGAAAGGAAATCCTCCTTTATGGCTTGCCTTAGAAAATAACCTGGAAGATATTGCATCAACTCTGGTAAGACTTTCAGTTGACTTAATTTAGTCTCACTTTTGTGCATCTTGCTAGCAACAAAGGGCTCATCAGCAAAAACAAACTCAGTGCATGGAAAGACTGGAGTAGTCCTATACCACTATCTTAACTTGTAGAGGTTTTTCTTCACCACAAATTGCTTTTTCTTGGGAAGTCTTTTATAAACACTGTACATAGCCAAATATCTTGCAGCCATGGTAATAAAAATAGAGAATATGCTATCTGGATTCCTGATCTTGGAAAGAGTAAGGTTCTACTGAAAACATCAGTCTGTAGCATACCAGACTTGTGTAAATAAAACTAAACACTCATACCTATGCTTTAGAGTATGTGCTTGTTTTTATTACAGCTCAAAGTTCCCTCAAAAAAGCCTTTAAAGGTGTATATTTACTTCTCAGACTCTTTACTCTCAGGCATAGGTGATCCAGCAGGAGACTTCTAGGAGATGCAAGTAGACTTCCTTATGTCTCCTTCATAAGGAAGTTATGTGAAAGCTTTGTCTCTGATAACCACAGTTACTGTCTGCTAGAGACAACTATTTAACAGCCGTGCTGATGTCCTGAGAAATAAATCTATACTTGACCAATTGTGCTGGTATTGAGTAAGAATCTTTACGGAGTCAACACTGAAACTACTTATGTATAAGCCTTGTAAATAGTTTGTAAAGTAGAGTAGAGCAAGTCTTAAAGTGCCACATAGCTTAAGTAGTTCTGTAGTAGAAAATGCAAATATTAGAAATACACTTCCTGGAAAAAAATATCTGTTTAGCTGAATGTATAGGAAAGCAAGTAAATGGGCCAGACCTTCAAAGGCAGTGTCTGCTGAGGCTTCTTGGCTCACTGTTGGTGCTTGTCACTGCTGAAAGTGAAGTAACTCTTAGCCAAACTGGGTTAAGACCTGTCTATTCAGAGTATGTGGGTGAATAGCTGATTGATAGTAAATACTACCTAATGAAATATTACATAGCAGACCAGTAAAATATTAGTCAGGAAGACATGAAGGTAGCTTCCTGAAATTCAGTGACTGTCACTAGAATACATAAAGCATGTCAAATTCTACCTCTAAGGGATAATGTTTCTGAAGCATTAGTCAAGGACTAATAAGGTAGTAGAAGCCTGCTGGAGACCTAAAAAAACCTTCACTGCCTCATTGTGCTTCTCCTTCCAGGTTAGGCATGGCTGTGATTCAACCTGTTGGGGGTCAGGACCAAGTGGCTGCTTACAAACTCTTCTTCATAGAGCTATTGATGAAAACAGTGAACAAATAGCATGCTTTCTTATTCGCAGGTCAGACCCCCTTCTAAAATAAAAACCTTCTAATGTGCATGTACATATTTTCCTGGCATAAATTAACTGAAAGTTATTTTGAGCCAGTAACAGGTATGTGCTTCATTAGACTTGGTGGGTGGATGGCGCTTATGGAAATCTGACTAAACTTAAACACATATTCTATTATCTCTACTAGCATCATGTTTTTGATGACAAGTGTCAAACTAAAACCAGGAACTTGATCTTTTGTAGAATGTGTCAGCAGCTGCTAGATCATATCTTGTAAACTTTTTTGACCCTTGTTCAGAACAGTTTAAATCTGGTTTAAACATAACAAATTGACTGTATTGTGTTTGTTTTAGTGGTTGTGATGTGAATAGTCCTAGAAAGCCAGGCCCAAATGGAGAAGGAGAAGAGGAAGCTCATGATGGGCAGACACCCCTACACTTGGCAGCCTGCTGGGGACTAGAAGAGGTGATCCAGTGCCTTTTGGAGTTTGGTGCCAATGTTAATGCTCAGGTACGTAGAAAAATTATGCATAGTTTCTTTGAAGTTGATTTTTTTTTTTTTACTGAAGTGAAAACAAGCTTTCCTCCTTTCCTCTCAGCTGTGTATTTTGCTTCATAGGAAAAAAATGTCCTGTTACAGCTGAGGCAATGCAATGACTGGTGCAGTTCTACTTTTTCCTGTCCCTTGTTACCAGATCTAGTGCTTATCTGCCCATATGATGGGTTAATTCTGGAAGCTATACTAAAGGAAAACCATGATACAGAAAACTCCTTGCAGTGTTAGTTGATTGGAATTCAACTCTTCTGTCCCTAGTGAGAATTAAAGGCAGGAGTAGACTGTATTCTGCTGCAGCTGATCATTAGACTAGCTATAGTGTAAAACTCCAGAATCTTCTAATTTGTTAGTGTGTTTGGGAAGTGTCTTCTGTAAACTGAGGTGATGTAAGTACAAATTACATTTCATTTTTGATTATGCAGTAATCCTTAAACAGAAGTTTGACAGAGCAACAAAAGAAATGAATGTATAACATTTGAGTCCTGATGCTATTGGAAAATGACATCAAGATGAATGACAGAACACATAGTCACAAAGCAGCTGTGGCTGTAAACTGCTACTTGATACAGACAGGTGATTAAACACCGTGTTTGAATGCTCATCTCTGCCCTCAATATGTCTGACTACATGGGAACTGTTACTCTGAGCGACTTAAATGGCTGTATAATACAGGATTGAGGTCAACTATTTGGAGAAACAAGCACCAATTTGCTTTACACTGTGGGTTGGAGCTCCCACTGCAACTGTTCGGTGTCCCAGCCAAAGGCAGCTGGGTGTGTCACAGAATTAAACTAATAAGTTTCTTCAACTCTTCAGAATTAGGGAAGGATTTGTGTATTACTGAATCTCTATATACAAATTTCCTGCTTTCCTTCTAGGATGCAGAAGGAAGAACTCCAATCCATGTTGCCATTAGCAACCAACATAATGTTATCATTCAGCTTATGATTTCACATCCAGATATTAAGCTAAATGTACGTGACAGGCAAGGAATGACGCCCTTTGCATGTGCTATGACATACAAAAATAACAAAGCAGCTGAAGCAATTTTGAAGAGGGAACCAGGAGCTGCTGAACAGGTAAGCTGGGAGTATTCAAAGCATGCTTGTCTTACTGCACTAGTTTGTGGTAACAGGTGTTCCACAAGCAAATTCTGCTTTAGCCTTTTGTGTCTTTACATGTGGTAACATTTGCCAGATGCCAGTTTGTAGGTGTGTACATGCTATGTGTGAGTAACATCATCAAGGGTTAGTGTCTCATCCAACCTTATCTCATCTTGTCAGTACTAAACTGAGGATGTATATATAAGGAGAAAGTTCTAACTGTACCCTTGTCTTGTGATGGACTAGTACAAAAATAATCTATTACCTAGCTCTCCTAAAACTATCCAGAACAGAAACCCTGACTTAAAATAACTGCATAATAGATGTTCTTCTGCATTGCTGAACTGTAAAACCTCCAACTGTATATTCAGGCTTCTGGTGTAACACTTCAGACAGCTGTTCAGGAGTTTCTTCCTATCCTGTGTAAGTTTAATTACTAGTGAGGTATATGAGTGCTTAGTGAGCTCTTGTAATATGTCTAAATGTGGTTACAAATACCGCCAGTTTTAAATGTGCTTTAACATCAGCTTCAACGCAAAGATGAACAGCAACATGTGCTTTATATTAAGCCATAAAATGAATACAGTTTGCATCAGCATGGCAGGACTGTGTTGCATCCTTCTCCAGTATTAACTGCCAGATTGACTCAAGTTTGTTTAATTTAAGTGAGTTTATCATTAACTACTGCTTAGTACTTACTATGACAGCTGTTAACCTTTTGTCGGTCATAATACTCTCGAGTGGTCAAGAAATGACAAGGTTATAAAGTAGAAATAAAGTAGTGTGAAGCAGACTGGAGTGAGCAGTTGCAGCTGATTATTTCTTGGTTCATTTACTTGATAGTCACATCTATCAAGTCTTAAATGTCAAGCAGTGAAAGGAACAACACTCTACAGTTCACTTCAAGTAGAGCAGCAAGTATCTCTTAGTGAAAATGTCCTACTACATAACAACTTGCTGTTCTACAGATATAATGGATTTAATTTCATGTGCCCTTTCTGCCACAGGTTGATAATAAGGGTCGGAATTTCCTACATGTAGCTGTTCAGAACTCGGACATTGAGAGTGTGCTGTTCCTTATAAGTGTACAGGCTAACGTAAACTCCCGGGTCCAGGATGCCTCCAAACTAACACCTCTCCACCTGGCTGTACAAGCTGGCTCAGAGATCATTGTGCGTAATCTGGTATGTATCAGAGTCATTTTTCCTCTACTTAAAAGTGCGCATTCTGCCTTAATGCACATTGCCTGTAGGCTGGAGAAGTCTGAGGAAGGTGATGCCGCTTTTTCTGACACAGAACTCAGACTTGCATAAGAGTTCCCTTTAGCTTTTACTGTTAGCTGAGCTGCATCAGTAGCTTTCATATGAGTGTTTGATTTGCAGCAATCACTAGGTAGTGTGGCTTACTTTCAAGGAGGTACTTTACCTTGCACTTTCTGCAGGTTTGAACAGAAACACAAGTTGCAGCAGGTCAGTAACAATAGCATTTTGTGTATGCTGGAGACCTAGAAGTATCTCGCTACATTGGAGTCTTCTGTGCTTCATTCACCAAAATAAACTGTTGGCTGATAGCCCTGAAATATCTTTGAACATATTCTCTCTTACATCTTGACAGCTGCTTGCAGGTGCCCAGGTGAATGAACTGACTAAGCATCGTCAGACTGCTCTTCACTTAGCAGCCCAGCAAGATTTGCCCACCATTTGTTCAGTCCTTCTGGAGAATGGAGTAGACTTTGCAGCTGTAGATGAAAATGGAAATAATGGTAAACTACCAAAGTTATACAAGTAGATGGAAACACTTCTTTAAGTGTGTTCATGATACCTGCTAGTGGTAGAGATAGCCCACTGATGGGCTAACTCCTCAAAGGTGAAAAAAAAGTCCAACAAAGCTGGTGAAAGGAGTTTTGGGGAGGGAAGGTGGGGGAAGTGGGAGTGCTCAGTTTTAGCAGGCTGGAACTATTGCTGACATTAATGACTTTGTGTTCTTGAAGCTTCTCTTTCACTTTTCAGCTCTTCATCTGGCAGTGATGCATGGCCGTCTAAACAACATCCGGGTCCTCCTCACAGAGTGCAATGTAGATGCAGAAGCCTTTAATATTAGGTAATTAGTATAGTCTTAGCAGATTAATAGCAACACAATGTATTTTTAAATATGTGCTGGTATGAGTAGATAAAAAACCCTAAAAATCTGGCTTGGCTTATAGTATTTCTACACTCATTTTACAGTGAAGTGTGCAGAGCATGCAGTGTCTAAATTGGGTGGAAATTACACTGAGAAAAGGAAGTTAAAGGAGGCAGCTCTGTGTGATAAACAATGCTGCACCCAAGTAACTTCATACAAGTCTGAAGCAAACTTAGTTAGATGAGTAGTAAGCAGACTTTGATTAGGATAACAAACTCTTTTCCTCAGAGGCCAGTCACCAATGCATATTTTGGGACAATATGGGAAAGATAACGCAGCAGCCATTTGTGACCTCTTCTTGGAGTGTATGCCAGAATACCCTCTAGACAAACCTGATGCTGAAGGAAACACAGGTAGGTGAGATTCAACAGCTATTACACTTGAAAGTTGTAATACTCAAGTTGTATTAATGGTATGTCACTTTTAAAGCTTTAATTGGCAGTAGTATGTTAAATACAGTAAGATGCAAACATAACACAGAAACTTAAAGGAACTAAAGGTCCTACTCTGGACTGTGTGTAACACAAGACCTACCACTCTGTTAGCAGGGAAGTATCTGGCTTTTATTTTTCAGTGCTCCTGTTGGCTTACATGAAGGGAAATGCTAACTTGTGTCGTGCAATAGTGAGAGCTGGGGCTCGTCTTGGTGTTAACAATAATCAAGGAGTCAATATCTTCAACTATCAAGTTGCTACAAAACAGCTTCTCTTTAGACTGCTGGGTAAGTACCACTTGCTACAGTTGGAAGGTGTTTTTAGCTTATGCTTCTGAGATACTTTGGAGAAAGAACTCTGGACACCTGACTTAGATTACCGAAATTCCAGAGGGGCTGAACTTCTGAATATTCAACTTTAAATGGGGGGTAGAAATACAAATTTTTCTCCTGATCAACTGAAAAGTTGCCTAATGCAGACCTGTCAAATACTACTTTTTCTGCAAGGATAGACATAGAGGCTCCTGGCTGGTGTTCAAGTCTAATGTATCCTGAAATGTAGATACTGCTTTTTAACTTGTGCAGTATAGTCACCATGGATAATGTGGTGTTGGTGAAAGCAACTGTACATTGTCTACAAACAAGACTGCAGCTACTGCAAGAATAGTTAATTATACTGGATGCAATCTAAAACTGGAAAAAGCCTCCTTAATGTTACAGTGTATTCAAGAAGTGTCTGAGCCCATTTTGCCTTTATATTTTTGCCTCTAACAGATATGCTGACGAAAGAACCTCCCTGGTGTGATGGCTCCAACTGCTATGAATGCACTGCCAAATTTGGAGTCACGACAAGAAAGCATCACTGGTAATATGACACATCTTGCTGTGCTTACAAGGAAACAGATTCCTCTTCCAAATGTAGCTAGGCTTGTTCCTTCTGGTGGTTTAGGAAACCTCCATGTTAATGTAGGTGTGTAACCAGTAATCTAGCTGAAACATGCCACCCTGCCCCAGATCAGTAACTTGTGGTCTGCCTAAAATCTGTCTTAAGCAGTTTGTGCACTTAATGTTCTGTTTTGTTGGAAATGAGAAATCATGTCAAAGTTCCAGTATTGAAATGGAGGATTTGGATGCCTGCTTTCAGTGGTGGGGCTGACTTGCTCTGAAACAGGTGATGTTTGGGGCAGTTGCTGACAGCTTAGGTTGGGGTGCTGTTTGTAATGTGGAAATGATGAGTTGCATTTTCTTAACTAGTCTGAACTTCTACAAATTATACTGGGTTAAGTGGATGTTAAGCTAAGATTTATTTTTTTCTCTTAGCCCAGTGTTCCAGAGAAACTAAACATGCATCAGTTGAAGTAGTACAAGGTAGACTGACTAGTATAGAAGCAGCATGTGTTTTTTGGCATTAGTATTCAATTATTACATGAGAGATATCAGAAAGTACAAGAAAAATGTAGCATTTGAATTGCTAATGTACCTTTTAGTGATACTGTCATTGACAAAAGAATATCAAGCAGTAAAACCCTGGTGTTCACTATGTTCGCTTTTCTCCCACCTCTCTTCTACCAACAGCCGACACTGTGGACGCCTGCTCTGCCATAAGTGCTCAACAAAGGAGATTCCTATCATAAAATTTGATCTGAACAAGCCAGTTCGAGTTTGCAACATCTGCTTTGATGTCCTGACTCTGGGAGGAGTCTCCTAGTATGCTGTGGAAGTGAAGGGATTCCCAGTCAGTTCTCCTGACAGCAGCTCTGCTTACAAGCCCTCTGGATAGGGAAGAGGAGGCCTATACATGTCTTCTGCAATAGACTGAACTAATTAAGGACCCTGTTATGATATATTCCGGTATAAATGACTTTGTATGACTGTAAATGTATTGGGCTGTGATAGACTTCACTAGGAATTCAAGTGGATCGTTGGAACCAAGTGACAAAAGAATTTAGACCCTCTTCTAGTTGCAGTGCGGTATGGAAGCTAAAATTGTTAGGCCGATGTTTGAATCGACATAAAACAGGTCTGTCCTTGACATGGTGCTTTGCACTGAGCTACTCTATTAAGTCCTGTGGCTTTCAGGCTGCTTAGTAGAGATGGCATTAAGTTTCAGGGTAACCAGGTATCTATCTTTGCTTTGTCTTAAAGATATATGTTCCCTTTCTCTAGAGAAGACTTCTTGTGAAGCTAGACTGAGCTGTTGCAACCACTGTTCATTTCAAGAAACTCTTCAAAAATGGGGGTAGTTGTAAGCATAGCTCAAGAATTGTGGCCTTACAACAGAAAGCTTTACAACATCTGATGCAAAGCAGTCAGAATTGCAGATCCACATCTTGATACCTCCTCAGTAAATGTCTCATTAGCTTTAGCATGTTCAAGAGAGGTGCAGGATTGTTTTAGCCAGTAAATACTCTTGCTTGTACCTGCTAGAGCTGTCAGTCTACTTTGTTGCACTTTCATATTTACATTGCTAGTCCTTCCCATTCATGAAGCTGGTATAAATGAACGTAAGTGTGCTGAAAGGCCTAAGCATATGCTAAATCAAGAAACACTAAAACTGGTTAAGTAGTCTAACTCACAATACAGCAATAAATGCTGAAGTGCATTTTGAATCCCATGAGGGAGAGTAGCACTTTCCTTTGGTTTAAAGACCCTGGTTAACTGCTGCAGGAGAGTCTGTAATCCTACCCATGTAGAATGTGCTGCCCCTCTAGACATGAAACTTGGGTCTGTTTTCAGCTGGATTGCTGGTGAGTGGGAGTGTATTTGGAGGCTTCCTATTAACATTAAGCCTTTGGCCCTGAAGGAAGGATTCTGAACTGGCAGTGTGATGCCAGGCACTTGGATTAAGATGCAGTGTTTTAATCCAGGCTGGTCATGCTCTCTTAAACATGCTGAATCTGTAAAAATCCAACACCACGTTGTCTAGGTAAACAGGAAAGTACTTTGCTGATAGACAGGGTTATGATTTGGTGGGCAAAGGCTTCAGTCAGGAAAAAATGTGTACTTAAGCAAAACTACATGCCATGGTATGGCTGTTTTCATCCCAAGAGATGAACCTAGTTTAGACTCAGATCAGCATTCCTCATCTCCATGAACTGTTGTGCATTTACCTAATGACTGTTATCTCCAGTGTACATTATGGACAAGTTGGTGACACACTTGGAGTAGTGGCTTGTCAGTCTTAAAGAGTAAGATGAGATGATAAACCAGACCGCTGCTTTTATGGGAGACTTGCTTGAGGTTTTTCTCAGACTTGTACAAGAAAAGGATGGAAAGAGGTGTAATTGCTGATACTTGCACGATGAATTTCACATCAAGTCTCACTTGATCTGCACTTTGATCTTCCAATAAGTATATAACTGGAATCTCACCCTTGTAACACTAGAGAAGAATGATGAACGATAATACAAATTTGCTTCCCTGTTTAATGTCTGCTGCTATCATGTTCCAACAAAATGCCCTGGGTAGCACAACTGGTCTCTATAACAGTTAACCAATACAAATGGTGCATCTCTGGCATAGTATTCTAGATTAATGAGATGGAAAATACTGGTATCCAAAGCATTTAACTTCAACTTAGTTTGGGGGTTTTTGAATGAAATAGATGATGGAAAACATTGTACTTCTAGTCCATTGCTTTCTGATGTTTCAGAGTATCACTGGCTGCAAGTCTCTAGCAGTGAAAGATAACAATGGAGAGACAGTGCTTTTGGTGAAAGAAGTCTTGACTGTAGTGTATCCCATGATAACATGTTGACTGACTTCTTGGTTTGGAGCTGCAGAGCTGTGGAGTGGTAAGTGTGTGCTCCCAATACTGAAAGATAGTGGTAGAGGAGTGTCCTTCCAAGGCCACAGCCTATGGGCTTCAACTTAATTGGAAAACTGCATGACATGTAATTGCTAAAGCATTTAAACTTTGCTTTTTTCAGTGACTTCTCTGATGGAAGGGGCAAGGGAACAGGAGCTCAGTTCTAACAGAATAAGCAACCTTTTAAATGACAAAAAATGTAGATCTTGTGAAAATTCAGCTTAACTGAATGGCAAGTTTAAGGCTGGCTAGTTGCTGTTTTTAAAAGTAGCAAAACTACCTGAAACTCTGGGAAGGATCTGGGAAACCACTGTAATGCTTCTCATTTGCTGTTTACAGCAAATACTGTACCAGCTTTCTTACTGAAGTCAGAAAGGAAAATTAAGGTTATTGATAAACTAATGTACAGCCTGAAGTGTTCATTAAATTTAAAGCAACTACATTCAGTGAATTTGATCATTTTAAAGTGCCTTTGAGATTTCCTTCCAGCCAACTCTAAATAGCTTTCTGCCAGAATTCAAGGGCAAAAGCTCACAACTTGAACCAAAATCCACGTTAGTTCTAGCTCAACTGAAGAGGTTGACCCCACCAGACAGCTGGTGGTGCTCAATCCTTTGTGCACTCTGCCTAGTATTGGTCTGAACTCTCAGACCCCTGAGATTTTTGGGGGGAGTTTTGCTGGCAATGCTCCACTGCAGGGTATAGATGTGAATGGAGGCACTTGGTAATGTAGTAGTGGTCAACACATTTCTAACTCTATAAACAACTACTCTTCCTTTTTGTAGCATACTACAGTTGTGACCAAAAACCCCACCCCTCCTACCCCTGCTGTCTTTAAGTGGTATCTATTAACTTGAGAATCAAGTCTGCCAAGCACTGAACAAAAGGGTAAATGGAAAACAAACTTCTGTCCCTGTCAAACCAGGCTTCAGGCACTTCAACACGGCTGCATGGGAAGTCTGTGGTGGTTCATACTGTAGCTTTTTGTTCTGAGACTGGATTCCTTTTGATTGCAGTCATGCAGCACTTACTTACACAAGCACAAAATGTGGTCTGGCTTAAGTTCTAATCTGTGTATCTGAAAAAGGTGTAGTCACTGTTTCACACCACTAAGTGGAGTGAGGATGTTGGTGTTGAAGGTACTAACAGCATAGCAAGTTGCTGGCTGAAAGCTGACAGATGCCTTAATGACTTCCCGTGCTGGCTTGTACAGCTTCTCACCTAGTGCTTATGAATTAACATGTAACAATACAGGAGGCCAGAGCTGGACTCTTTGTAGATCAAATGTTAATAGGCAAGTCCTCTTCTTCCTGTAACCAGTAGAGTTGGGTACTGCAGGAAATTAATCTCTAGAAAAATCAAAGCTTGTATGAGTGACAAAAATAACTCTGAACCTTCTAATACCCTCTGAAATAGAAAAGGAAGTCTTAGAACAATGGCATTTTTCTGCACCGTTTGTCTGGAGTCATTGTAAAAATGTATTTTTCCAATATGCATTACTTTGTTGTGTAATTATTCTACTTGTAATAAAATGCATAACTAGATAATGCATTGTGAGGTGGAAACCTTGTTAAGGAAGTATTTTCTATAGATGGCTGCCCCACTGCAAGCTCCTTTACAAGCCACGAGGAACACTAGGGATATAACATTCAACTGGGCCTGACAACTTTATTTGTTCTGAAATTATTCCAGGTACTCATTTTAATGTTGTGGAACTGCTACAACTGTTGTTTTGGCTGACAAGGTCTGGTGTTCTAGTTTGTACCATGTAGTCATCTCGAATGCCTTATACTAAACTTATCTGTAATCATTCTTATGGAACAATCTGAACTTCCTACAGCCAGAGCTGGTTCATGGAGTAAACTGGTTCTCAGCTCAGATGCATTAGTCTTTTATTAATAAAACTTACTAAAGTATGGGTGAATGGTGAGTTTCATTAGAGCACTTTCTATATTTACTTGCTCCTTGTGTAACTATCACTGTTTTCTTCCCACCCTCTTTTACCATGGGAGAATCCAGCTGAGCTTTTGAATTAGAGTAGAAACAAGATAATCTTGGAGCACTTCAGGTCAGGAAGGGAGTCTCCTTGTTTAATAGATGACTTATTCCTAGGGCAAGACAAACTTCTCCCACCTAGACTGGTTCCAAACACTAAACTAAGGAATAAGCTGTGAAATGGCTTCAACCACCTTCTAACTTAAAGCAATACTGTCCCATCTTGCTCTCCTGCCCTCCTTCCATTTAGCGCTTAAGATCAAAACCATCCCCTCTGTATTTCAGCACTACTCCCATAGTGCTTGAGCATTACAGTAAAATGAAGCTTGCTTTGAAGTTATGTAGCTGATACACCTTCACTAGGACTCCCAACTTGTGACAGTGACTTGCCCTTATAAACTCCTTTTTACAGTATTTAATACTCTGAAATTTGCTAGAAGTTTTAAAGACCCATTCCTGGGGATGGTTTGACCTTTAAAGGCCAAGTTCTTGTTAAAGAGGTGTCCAACAGCAAATGCCCACTAAGTTGTGGAGACAAGAAAGCACTGCTTTGCAGCTCTTGCCTGCAGATTTTACACAGCTTTAACTGTTCTGTGAAACATGCCCGAAGATGCCACAAGCCCAGGGCTGAGCTTCAGTTCTAGAAGTGTAACTGGGGCCTTAACAGTGTGTGAGGCTTTGCTGCCACATGGCTACACCTACCCTGTGGGCTCCCAAGAGCTGGTACCTCTGCCTGGAAGGGTCTTAGAGGGCTTTTCTTCAAGATGGTGGAAAAGAAACACACAACCATGTGGGGAAAAAAAAACCCAAACATATTTATTACAACAACACTAAATGTTTAAATTGCCATGTGGCTCCCATCCACCGCAGCTACAGCCTTGTCTGATCTGAGGTGAAAGGGCTGTGGTATGTCCTGCTGCTGCAATGAAGTGATCACTTGCTCCTGTAGCCTTACTAATTGCTTAGATGTGTGGGACCTTCTTTAGAAGTGGTGGAAGCTCAGAACTAACTCAGAACAGGTGGCAGCTGCCTTCAGAACTGAACATACCTGTGCTGCTGCTGGACACTGTGTAATCTGGGTGTCAGTCCCAAAGCTGCAGCTATGCCTGACACTGATTCTAACAGTAGATTCTATGAAAAACAGCAACTGCTTCCCTGCAGCCCAGTGTTTCTAGCACTTAGGTGTTCCCTTCTCCTTTTCAGCCTCCCACAAAAATGGTAGTAGCTTGCTCTGCTCTCTGGGAGTCACTCATTACTGAATGCCACCGGCTGTAATAAACCAGATGGAGATTTTAAAGGAGCTGGGCCTGGCGAGGGAACATCCAGCCTCTGGTTACAGCCTGATGGGCACACACCAGAATGGAAATGGTGGCTTACAGCAGGATGGTCAACATAGCTTCTGTTACTGCCTACTTAAAACCAGCAATTCCTTGTCTCAGTAGCTTGAAAGTAGTGTCTCAGGGGACCAGGATGGTGAGGTTAATATAAAACAATGATTGTCATAGGTGGTTTCTACTATCTTCCTTGCACAGTATCCAATACAAACACTACATGAAGAAATACAGCTCTGACCTTTGCCTTCTGTACATGAAGATTTTGATAAAGCCTGTGTTTAACTAAACTGCGCAAGTTCCTAGATACTACATACCTTAATTATAGGAGAAATTAATGCTTCTCCCTGCTAACCTTTAAACTCTGGAGTACATCAGGTGACTAAGAAGGAGCATTAGCACTACAGTGCAGCAGGCAGAGCTGAAGCGACTGGAGGACTGCATAAACCGAGGTCAGTGATGCTGCAGCAGCTCCTGCACTCACTGCCTTAAACACAGCACGCTGTACCTGCCGTTCTGCACACAAGCAGCTATTTCCTGACAGCACAAGAAATTGCCTTTTAAACATAATTCAGGCTGTGCATCTTACAGTTTGTTGCCAGATGGAAAAATACCATGGGAATAAAGCACTAAGAAAGTATCCCATTGCTGATTTTTTTAGCCACTAACTTGGCTAAAGTGTTTTCTCCTCCTCTCATCTCCCTGTGTTAAGAGAGTCACAAAACACAGGAAACTGTTATTGCTCCCTTTGCACAGGCAGGTGGAAGGGAATGCAGCTGGAGCTGCCCCCCCAAAGGGAAGCGTTTTGCTGTGGGGCTTGGATGCGGGGTCACGGCACCGTTAGGACACACTGCTCGGCCAGCGGAGGGCAGCCGTCGTACTCCTCCAGGTGAGGGTTATCCAGGTCGCCTCTGTCGCTGTGCTCGGCGGAGTCTGGCTGGCCCCACGGGGGACCAGCAGTCCTCACACACACACAGCCACTCCCCCTCGAACCAGGGCGGTACAGCTTCCGAGGGACTCCAGTCCAGTCTCTGTTCACTCCCCCACTAAGAATATAAAATGAAAACAAATTACAATTCAAACCCGTGAAAATGCTTCCAGCAAACTGAGAGTCATTAGATAAAAAAACAATCCGGGAGAGGTAGAACAATACACTCACTGAGGTAGACTTTGCTCCCAACAGCCAACATCCCACAGCTTTCTGATACCTTCTTATTGGCTGTGCTTCAAAAACCTGTGGCCTGAACTTGGTTTCATCAGTGCTGCTACATGCTCTCACCCTTCTGGGAGCAATCAACTTCTGCTTCCCACGTTTCTATTGCTGGAAAAGGAATCATAGCCTTATGTAGCACAGTGTGTCTAATGGCAAAATGCCTTTTTTGGGGGTAGCTAATTGCTCACAGATAACCACACACCGCCTTCTGTGCCGTGACTGAACACTGATTTTAAGAACTAGGGCAAAAGAAAAAATAAAAAAAGTCTCAATTTCTTCTACAGCTACTTCATAGTGTCTCTTTATGGGCCAAGTCCTGCCTGTTCCCCTAACTACTCCATCTTTTAAGCCTGTAAACTCTTACACAAGAGACTTAAAACACCCAGTCCCAAGGCCACACCCAAGCTCGTTCGCATGTCGAAGCGGATCCCCCAAGGTAGGCAGTGCTGCTGGTGTACGGAAAGGAAGACTAAGCATTTTGCAGTGTGGTCTGTGAAATGATTTAATCTTAAAACAAAATAGTTCCTAAACTGTGAGAGGAATACAACTAAATAGGCCAAGTAGGACATGACTATTTGAGGCTCAACCTCATTTTTATGTGGTTTTAAGTAAAAACTGTTGTGGCAGTAGCCTGTGAGACAGGCTGTGAAGCTGTCTGAAAAACATCAGCTAATCCTTGCATTCCTGACAGGTGAGAAAACCTGATCAAATGCAGCAGATGGTCCTAGTGGGATTTCTGTCCTGTTTTCCTGAGAACAGGAGGATCACGTGCAATGTGGCAAATTCTGAAACCTGATTTTGATTCCAGTGTGACAGAATAGCTTTTGCTTTGGAAATAAAATTCCTAAAAGTATCAGTGATCAGGACAAAAATTTATTTTTCTTTTACCCGCTCACTGGGTCAGGGAGCAGAGGTCCCCTCCGCTACCTCACACTGGAGAACATTTTTACTAGTCCAACCTACACCTCTGGGCAAGTCCAGCCTGGGTGGAGGCTATCAGCAGTTGCTGTTACTGGCAGGGAAAATCTAGTGACTGGTTCACACAGCAGCAGCCGCCCAACCAGGCATAGGGAGAGCTGCTCCCTGCAGGTTGGCTCTGCCTCTGTCAGAAAGCACAGCCCGAGGAATGCAGACGGGGAAGGGACCGTGCCTGGCACATCCCAGCGCTTGGCACGTTAGGACCAACCTACGCCCTTCTGCAGAGGAGTCAGCAGACCTGACCTACAGACCATGGAGCACGGTGACTGCAGGAGCCAGGACATCTTTCTACACCACTCCTGCTAGGAGAGGCAATGACAAAGCTCAGGGCATCCAAAAAAAGGGCAGAAATTGCTGCACTACAAAGGGTCCAAGCATGACAGTGGGAAGGCAGTTTACCTCTGTCTGGAGCACCAGAATCGGCTGCCCTTAGCAGAGCTCCATTCAGAGTTGCAGGGTGGAAACTGCTGCTTCCTTTGCTCACTTTCTGCTTGGAGCTTCTGAGCTTCCTCAATCGCAGCCTCAGCCTCCCTCAAGGCTTCTGTTGGTGCCCCGTTTTCATCATAGAATCTGCCCACCAGCTTCCCTGGGAAAGGAGAACAATTAAGACTGCAGTGTTTCCAGGCAAGGAAAATGAATAATCCTTTTTTATTATTATTATTTTTAAAATTTGTTATTTAAAGACAGAAAAAGGAGGATCCCACCATGGTGCAATTTTAAAACTTAACTGAGCTTACATCCCTTCCATTCTTGGATTACACAGCAATTTACCCATATTAATAAATCCACACAGGACAAGCTTAGGCACAGACTCATTAAAGATCAGAAAGTCAATGCCACTTTCAGCTGCAGAACCCAGAAGTCTTTCCCACCCATGCACCTCATTCCCAAAAATAGTTTCCTTGCACTGCTGCTCCTACTGTCTCCAGAGTCCTGCTAATTTCAGTACTTGCAGCACTGACTCCATGCCTTTTGCTCAGCAGAGACAAGTAAAAGCAGGGCAGAGAGCTGCATCTCACAGTCCAGGGCAGAAAAACTCTTAATCTTTGCCTTAGAGGAGAGTGGAGACCAAATTAGGTCTGATTCAGCAGCCCTCCAGCTTGCAGGTTTCAGTATGCTGGTCCCCAGCAGCCACCTCAGCACAGGTGAAAGCCCCTCACCAAGGTGGCTGTGTTGCAGACCAAGCCTGGCACTACACAGCGCTGCATCCATATCCGTGCTGCAGGCCTGCCCTTCCCCACCCACAGAGTCACAGAATCATCTCGGTTGGAAAAGACCATGAAGCTCCTCCAGTCCAACCATGAACCTCACATAGACCGTTCCCAACTCCCCCAGATCCCTCAGCGCTGGGTCAACCCGACTCTTCAACCCCTCCAGGGATGGGGACTCCCCCCCGCTGCCCTGGGCAGCCCATTCCAACGCCCAACGGCCCCTTCTGCACAGAAATCCTTCCTCAGAGCCAGTCTAATACCCGCTCTAACTCCACACGTGTTTCCCTTGCGTGTGATCACCGTGGCCAGAACCACCTACCCACGGGGTCGTAGTTGTCGCTGTAGAAGGAGAGCCAGCTCTGGATGGCGAGCATCTCTCCTGGTGACAGCGCCGAGACGTCGTCCACCAGCCCCGCCTGGGTGAAGTCCCCGGTGGCAAACGCTCTGGTGGCGTCTCTCCCTGTGGGGTGGGCGGGCAGGCGGTGAGCCCCCACGGCCAGGCCCTGCTTGGCCAAGCCCCCAGCCAGGCCCAAAGGCAGGGAGGTCCCCTCCCCCCCGCCCCACTGGAGGTACCTGCGAAGCCGCTGTAGGCACCGCCGGGGCCTTTCTTAATGGTCATAGTTTACCAGACTTAATTTTATTGTTGCTTTTTGCAATCAGCAGTGGAATTGTCAAGTATCTATTCGGTATCCCATTACTTATTATAAAGTAAGAGTTTTGGAAAACTTGTAAGAAAGTAGTGTAAGAGAGTTCCCCCTCCACAGACAGGTCTTAAGGTTTTAATGGTAGAAGGGAGTACTGTTTCCTTTCTGCTATGGGAAGGGTTGTGGAGAACTTAACATCTAAAACATTTAAGCTTTAGCTTTACTCTCTAAACTAGCATTTAAAATGCAGTAGAATACCCAGTTGGGAATTTCACACTCAACTCAGAAAGTGGTTGTCTGAATTTCTTGCTGCATGCAGTTCCTGAGTCTCACCAGTGACTTCCTTCTGCTTTTGTATTGCTCCCGAGTAGTAGAATAACTTGGCAAAGTGTTAAATCACACATACGCTACTTGAAATCAGCACTGACATATTAACAAGACTGCTGAAAACTGGGAAGAGATTAAATTTGTTGTACAGATAGGTACGTTTGTACCAGACTGTTTTAAGTATCTTGCTAAAATGTGACCTCCATTTCCAGTTCCTTTACAGGAGCCAATACAGAACACTTCTTCATTTGTACCAACAGTAAGAGTGAAATTAGTACATCGGGGTTCTTTCTGTTAATACAAACAACTGAGCTTTGCAGGCTGCAGAAATATTTGGGCATTGTCTGAATTGCACATCTTCCTCTGCATGAAGAATATGGTGGTTTGGGGATTTTTTTCCTGCTCTCGGGAGCGAGGAAAAAACTTGTCAGAGGATTTGTCATGGTAAAGATATGTGGTCACATCTAGTCTGTCCTGCAAAGTTGAGATGTTGGGAGTTGTGTGGAAAACCTTGATGTCACTGTTTCTATAACTGGCACTAGCTCATGGGCTGTAGTATTTTAGATTCCCGGGATGTATTTTACCCTGATGAGAAGTTAGTTTGTGGGTGGCTGGTCAATAGGTTTCACTTTTTCATGTTTATAGAATCCTGTCTGGCATAGACTGTTTTGATCTGCCCATTAAGTTTTTCTGTTCTCAGGGTGGGGCTTGTGAACAGAAACTTGAGTGCTTTATGGGCAAAATGAGCCTCTGTTTAAATGCAAAATTTTCTAGATAAACTGAACCTCTGAATCCTTTTTTTTATTTATTAGTGCTTCAGCAGCTATTATGTAATGTATCCAGCTTTTGCTTGAAACATTAATGCTGCAGTTCTGCTGAGAGCAAGGGATGGCATGCGGAGTTTTCCTAAGTCACACTTCAGATCTTCTGTCATGCTGTCCAACTCCTGAGCTGTCTGAGAGATGAGGGGGTGATTTTTTCCATGTGCTGTGTTTCCTAGCCATCACCTTTGCCCAGGAAAGATGTTTCTTTTTTATTTCTTCATGTTTGGGGTTGAACTGGGTAGGAAGTGGATGGACTTAATGCTTTTGTTTAGGAGCAGAATGCAGCGGGATTGTGGTACAGAGTACAGTTTGCATACTGATTTTTTTTTTTTTTTCCTTTTTTGCCCTGTTGCACAGGGAAGCTTGTCTGAGCAGTGAAAATTGTGTATGGTTTTTGTCAAATATGGAGTTTAAGTTATACTGAACAGTCAAAAATAATTTCAGAGTTCTAGGGTCAGCGCACTCTCCTGAGACCATAGTAAGAGTTTAAAAATAAGATAGCAAAATACTGCATTAAGATGCAAAGACAATCATATATGTGGTAATCTTTACTTACAGGAGAGTATAAGAAATTGGTTTAAAGTAGCTATCAGCAGATCCAGCCTTGTCACATTGTGTGTGGTTTGTTTTCACTATTATCACAAAACTTGCTCTCTTGTTCACTTCGTATTTTAGTATTTGCACAGTCTGACTTCAGTTACGAGGAGAAAAAGTCACAATGTCAGGAACGGCATGGTGCAAAACTGTACGCCGACTTGTTTTGGCAACAGAGTTATGTTTGTTAAAATTAATTCCCTGAGTATTGTTGTCCTCAAGCAAAGGTCTTCATTTTTTTGCTTCGGTATCTACCTGATGCCCAGCATCAGTCATCTGTACTAGCTGTGGTACCTTCTGGATGCCCAGTGCCAGTCCTTTTTGCTACTAAGAATAACTTTGTAACAGGTGATTATTGTTAGCATGGGTTCAGCTCTATGTTTAACAAGAGTTGATAAGACTGCTAAGCTAAAATTCAGCTCTGTGCTGTAGAAGTGGCATTGGAGCTTTAGTCAGGTGAAATACAGCATTTCGATTCTGTTGTCTTTTAGGACTTTGCTCTCATTTAAGTGGTGTAATTATGTCATGGTTAATTGGCAGGTTATATTTTGATCTAGTCATTTCAGATTATTTCTCTCTAGGATAGGGCTTTTAATGGTACATTAAGGTTGATAATCAGGTAGCAAACCAAGAGATTCAAGCATAAGACTCTTCCCAAACAGCAGTGGTTTCTTGACTCTCTCAGACACTTGTGAGATGATCTGGTCTTAGAGGCCAAGTTTCCTTGGCCATGTAGCTGAACTTGAAAAATCAAGTTCAGGTCCGGGAGACTGAAGTCTTGATCATAAAGAAATAGCTTTTGTAAGTGTATTCCCAATTTATATGAATAAAAAAGTGGATACTCCTGAAATACTGCATTTGGGGGGTGTACGCTCAGGTTTTATTAGCAATTAAACAGAAGCTTGTTTCAAAATTAACTACAATTGTAAAAATATAGGGTTTTTTAATAGTAGTGTATCACTGGATCATGAGTTCTCTGAAGTGGCTAGGTAAAAAAATTTGTATTTATGAGCTTGGTTCTGGTTTATAGGCTTAGCTGAATAAAAATACCTTGTTACTTTTGTTAGTACAAAGATGTGAAATGCATAGCTGTGTTTGTTACTTTTTATACATGCTCAACACTATTTTATATGTTAAAAATTTATCCTGAGGTTAAAGTTAATAAAGCTGCCCATGGTTCCCCTCGATAAGAAAAAAAAAAAAATCTGTTCTAACTCCATTATTTTCACAGATACTTTGATAAACTATGTTAAACTGGTATTTTGTGTAGGAGGACGGTATATGGAAGGAAATACACGTTTTAAAAAAATATTTTGGTTGTAAGGACAATTTCTTAAATAAAGGAAATCTTTAAAACCTGAAAGAATTTGAGTGGATGCAGTGAGTTGGATGCAGCAGTAATGAGTAATGGATGGTATGGCTTTTAGAACTAACTCAGCCTTTAATGGAGGAGCTTTTTAGTGTTCTTTTGTGGGCACCTTGTTTGTTGTCACAGATGTCAGGTGGATGGATACTGCTGATTCACCGGTACAGATGATGTGCTGTCTCCACCTAAGCATAACTACAGTTGACTTTTATAGGAGAGCAGTGCAAATGCCTTAAAACCTGCTAAAGACTGCAGATTTCCAGCCAGGCTGTTTCCTGTTGTCATGAGTTCATACTATGGAAAATGGATTCTTTTGGTTTTTATTTAATGATGTTATAATGTTTATCACTATGGTTTTTATGAAACACCTTGAATTCCTTCTTGAAGTAAATATGCTGAGATAAATTTTCTTTTTATGTTCCTCTTCAGGCCTTTGCACAATTTGATGCTGAAGGAGATGGCACCGTAGATGTGGAAAATATGCTGGAGGCTCTCAAGAATTCTAGTGGAGCTAATCTTCAAGGGGAGCTTAGCCATGTAATCAGGCAACTGCAAGCTTGTTCCCTGGTTCCAGGTATGAGAGCAGAGTGACAAAACAAATGGTTTACCAAGTCCTGCCCTATACAAGGGGTGCTGCTTCAATAAATTGCTTTAATAGTGTTGCTTGTCCTAATCTTATCAAAACCATACTCCAGGTCATTCTTGCTTCTCTAGTGTCAAACAAGTGAATTTGCTGTAAACTAAACATTTCCCATAATTATATCCAACTGACTTTCATAAATAATCAATATTTTCTTCTGTTTCTGAATGGGGGGCTTCTTATCCTTCTTTGGTTTATCACATAGACAGAAAACAGTTCCTTGTGAAATTTTGGTGAGTCCCTAACTAGTGCAGTCTTGTACTTGGTAACTGGAGGAATAAATCCTCCACTGAGTCTGTTTCAGGTGATGAGTCATACACTTTAGTATCATTATACTGTTATTTAGCATTTGAAATCCTGATAAAACATAATTCATGTTTTATAGCATATAGTTTGGAAAGTGTCAGTTTCCAGGATTTGATTTCTGGGATAAGTATCAGTTACTGACTTTCCTTCTAAGCTTTTGATGATAAGTGGCTAAAGGGGATTTGCCTTAGAGGATCAGACAGGAAGGGTTAGGATTGGCTAGTAGATAAGTCAGAGGGGAGTACTTATGGAGTACTGTTCTCTGCATCTAAATGCACCATGATTCAGAGTACTGCTGTTCAGGAGCTGAGATTTCTTCTGAAGTCTAACAAAAGCATTAGGCACCTCTTTGGGAATAATCCACAATGCCAGAGTGAGATGCTTAGCGTAGCTCAAGGAGAGTGATGCGAGTACATCAGCTTGTTAGCCAAGCAGCAGCTGTTTCACTTGGATATTGAAGGTAAGGGTTTGGAACTTTTGGGACACCAAAATAAGTGTAAGAAGTCAAGATTTTGGGTGATTGTTTTGAACCCCTTCAGGTATCTCAGGTAACTGACAAAAATATTTGTGCTTTTCACAGTCCTGTGGTAACAGTTGCAAACTTAAGCTACTCACGGTGGTGGAATGTCGTTCCAATATTGGCTCCCATGCTTAACTGGGATTTACCTAGTAATAAGATATAGAGCAGAAAAATGATGACTTGGTCAAGTCAGATGTTGCAGCAAAGATAGAAATAATGTTTCTTTCTAGGTTTTATAGATATATTTTCTGAATCGAAAGAGTGTCTTGGTCTTCATGCTTCAATGATACTGAGATTCTTGCACCGGAATCGGATTTCTAGTACTGCCATCCCTTACCCAGTGCTGGAGTACTTCAACAATATCTGTACTATGCGGTCGTCTGTGCTGAAGGATTCTTTAGATCGACTTCTCCTAAAAGAGAGAGGTATGTACTATTTTTCTTTTTTTTCAGGATTGTAGTGTAAAGTATAGCTTGAAGAAGAAATTAGAGATAAAAAGCTTTCTTTGCTGTTTAATCTTTAACAAGCATGACTGTTCATGAAGTTGATCTGCATGCTTCTGTACTGGTTTTGTTGGTCTTTTGAGGCACATATAAATTGATTTTATAATTGCCTAGCAATCCGAGTAACACTGGGATGTTTTTCATCTTTCTCCTGACCTGTTTCAGAATTATCATATAATTATAGAATGGTTTGGCTTGGAAGGGACCTTAAAGATCATCCAGTTCTCACCACCCTGCCATGGGCAGGGACACCTTCCCCCAGCCCAGGTTGCCCCAAGCCCCGTCCAACCTGGCCTTGAACCCTTCCGGGGGCTGGGGGGGGCAGCCACAGCTTCTCTGGGCAACCTGTGCCAGGGCCTCACCCCCCTCACAGGGAAGAATTTCTTCCTTAGATCTCATCTAAATCTGCCCTCTTTCAGTTTAAAACCATTACCCCTCATCCTATCCCTACACCCCCTGATCAAGAGCCCCTCCCCCCTTCCCTGCAGCCCCTTTCAGCCCTGGGAGGCCGCTCTAAGGTCTCCCCAGAGCCTTCTCTTCTCCAGCTGAACCCCTCAACTCTCTCAGTCTGTCCTCACAGGGGGTGCTCCAGCCCCCTGAGCATCTTTATAGCCTTCTCTGGCCCTGCTCGAGCAGGTCTGGGTCCTTCTGGTGTTGGTGCCCCCAGAGCTGGACCCAGCACTGCAGGGGGGTCTCACCAGAGCTGAGCAGAGGGGGAGAATCCCCCCCTCACCCTGCTGCCCACACTGCTCTGGGTGCAGCCCAGCACGCGGTTGGCTTTCTGGACTGCCAGCACACATTGCTGGATCACAGTCAGTTTTTCATCCACTAATATCCCCAAATCCTTCTTGTCAGAGCTGGTCTCCATCCACTCCTCACCCAGCCTGTATCTGTGCTGGGGATTGCCCCGACCCATGGGCAGGACCTTGCACTTGGCCTTGTTGAACTCCATGAGGTTCACATGGTCCCACCTCTGCAGCCTGTCCAGGTCCCTCTGGATGGCACATCCCCTCCCTCCAGTGTGTGACTGCACCACACAGCTCGGTGTTGTTGGTGGTGAACTTGCTGAGGGTGCCTTAATCCCCCTGTCCATGTCCCCAACAAAGATGTTAAAACACCAGTCCCAACCCTGACCCCTGAGGAATGACACTCATCACTGCTCTCCGCTGGGACACTGAGCCGTTGACTGTAACTCTTTGACTGCAACCGTCCAGCCAGTTATGATGATTACTAACTTACAATATTCTCTATTTGGTCAAATATCACAACTAGTTGCTGGAACTTAGTTTTCATGTGAAGGTGAATGTTTTCTGAAGTTGACTGTTCAGTATTAAGAAATAATTTATTATTTTGGGGTAGAGGTAGTGAATCTTTTATTGTATTTCAGATGGGGCTGTCCTGGTGGCCTCCCTCGAGGGATAGCTCCTTTTCTTCACAGCTTGACAATATTTTTAGATCCCTGCACTTCTCTTGAAACAGAGTTACCTGGGGAAACAGTCTGCTTTGTCCCTTCCCTAGAACAGCTGAATTGGAGCTTTCTCCATTGTATTTTACTTTTTACTGTCATCTGTATTTTGGCATAATAATAATAAAGCACTGATGAGGACAGTAATGAAAGGAGGAGATAAAGGCTATTGAACTCCAGACAAAGTAGGTGTTTTCATACTCCAAGTGGTAGACTGATATTATTGTGATTTTCATCTGAAATGAAACTTTCTAGTTTCTGTCAGAAACACTTCTTCAGGACCTGTGTTCTGTGAAACAAGTTATTTTATATGAGGTAGTTAGTATAAAGATATACAGTTCTCAAAACATTTTTTTTTTTTTTTTTTTTTTTTTTTTTCTTTGCAGAATACCCCAGTGACTTGAATGGTAATCAGGAGTCGGACAAACTGAAGTCTGTCACAAAGTGCTATACTCACATAGAAACCTCATCCAATTCTGCAGATATTGACAAGATGACAAATGGAGAAACTACATCCTTCTGGCAGTCGGATGGGAGTGCTCGCTCACATTGGATACGGTGAGCGACATAGCAACATACAGCTGAGTTTTGGGGTAGTTAGTCCTTAGGTATTGCAGCCAGTGGGGTGTAATTGAAAAAAATTGTGGATTTAATGAGTGACAGATGAATATAGTTGAAAGCAGAAGTCTTTAACCTCAGTATAAAGTTTAAAGGCCTAATCCATACTGACACCTACCCTTGTTTTGTAGCAAAGTTTTACGAAGTGTTACAGATGCAGTGGTCATTACTTGAGTAGAAGCACTTTGCCAGTGTCTAGAAAGTTACTGCTCCATGAAACAGAAATGTTTAGTGTTTTTTTGGTAGTGTGTATAGAATGTATACTTTTTAAAAAAGCTAATCTCATTTTGGTCATTATTGACACTACATTTTTATTCCTGAGAAATGAATTCTCAGTTCAAAATCTGAACAGTAGGGAATTCTACATTCTCACTGTCAGAGGTGACTGTCTTTTAAGACGATTACAATTTCTCAAACTTGTTCACCATGATATGGGGTTGGTAATGCCTGTGAAGCTTTCGGTAATTTCCAGTGGATTTATTTGTGTTTGTAAATGTGGAAACTAGGTGAAGCTTAGCAAAACATGAAGTGCTTGACTTATCTTCTCTTTGCAAGAACTGTTTTATCTTCTTTACTCTGCAGTTTAAAGATGAAACCAGATGTTGTTTTGAGACATCTGTCCATTGCGGTGGCAGCCAATGACCAGAGTTACATGCCACAGCAAGTTACAGTGGCAGTGGGAAGGAATGCCAGCAGTCTGCAGGAGGTCCGAGATGTTCACATTCCAAGCAATATCACTGGCTACGTAACACTGTTGGAAAACGCTAACATTAGTCAGATGTGTGAGTCAATAAAGATACCATTGGTATACTGTTTTGCTGCTTTTTTCAAAGGTGAAAGGTTGGGTAGATCATAGAATAATGTGTTTAAATGTCAGTCATTAGTGCAGAAACTTTAGCTCTCATTCTTGGGTCAGAGAAATAGCTTTAATTGTAGTTCAGTTTCTGACCTGTAAGAGAGTCTTTCTCATGGTGTCTCTCTGTAACTTGGGCTTGAAGAATGAAAAGCTAAAGATGTCGTTTTAGCCTGTCAACTTGAAGACAGTGGGCAGTCTTAAAATATCTTTGCTCGCAGAGTGAAAGCATATGTTGGATAATAGTATCTAGCGAAAAATCTGCTTCTGAGCCATGGGTTTTTTTGGTAGCGAAATTCTGAAGCTGGTCAGATGATTTTTGTAAAGCAGGTTTTATGCTAAGGGTTTTTAAGCAGTGTTATTTTTAAGTCTGGTAGATCTGTGGGTGCTACATTGGAATCAATCAGGAAAAGCTGCTGCTTCCTAAAAGATGGTTTCTGTAGCTTCAGAAATTGTGTCCCTTAAGCTCAGATAAATGCTTTTCACAAAGATGAACTTTCACTAGCACAGAAGTGGGCAGCCAGGATGTTGTTCCCTGAAAGTAACTATGACAGTGTTAGCTATGCAAAATGGTCAAGAATTGCTGTGAAAATTTTTATATAACTTAAAAATTTGCTTTTAGGCTTTACTGTTTTATCTTCTACACTATCACTGCCAAGATGCTTCCTGTGTGTGGAGGTAAAAACTACTGGGGAAATAATCTATGATCTGTTTTTCACTTGGAGGATCCTTTACTACTTTTTTCCTAATTTCTAGCTGGACAATATGTAATGGATCATAGAGGCCATTCAAAGGCTAAATTTTCCAAATCATAGGGTGCTCAGTGAAGAAACCCATGGATAGTTGTCTATATGTGGGTGTACTGTTATCTGGGGCTATTTTTCTAAGCGGTTTTGCAGTAATTACTGTCTTGAATATCTGGATTCTTCTAGATCTAATTCAGCAGAATAAATGGGACAAAAATTCTGTTTTGTGTTTTAACAGATGTACAGATAAACATTAAACGTTGCCTTAGTGATGGATGTGACACTCGAATCCATGGGCTCAGGGCTGTCGGTTATCAAAGAGTTAAGAAGGTGGGCGTCTCTGTGTGCGATGCTTCGGCTATCTGGTACTGGTCTCTGCTCACCTCACTGGTAACAGCTTCCATGGAAACAAATCCAGCATTCGTTCACACTATTTTACAAAATACTCAGTAAGTACCAAACTTCCGTGGTGTGTGATTGATTTTTCTTTTTAATGCTTCCAGCTTCAGTGAACTAATCTTATCTTGTGTAACTGGTTTCCACTCCCTCCATTAAGGTGTTTGAACATCTTTTCAGCTATCACACTGTTTAAATTTTGATATTTCTGGAACAAGTATAATTCTCCTGGCTGTTGTATCTAATCAAGTTGTTAAACCATGACTGAACGGACACTGAAAAATACGGTTTTTTACCTATCCTTTGACTTGTAATCATTTTGAGAAGCCTAAAATGAGTTAATTTTCTATGTTAATTTTATGGATTATAAATATTGGACATGTCCCACTTATGGAGCTTAATTTAGCTGAATTTTTGCTTGTGTAATGTCTTGTCATGCATTATGTGGGGGTATAGTTGGGTACATGTAGTATCTCTGGGGAGATGTTTGCTTGGGGTGACTGGCCATTTTCTGTGTAACATTTCCTTGTTTGACTGCCAAACACTTCTGCTCGATGACTTGAAGGATTGGAATCCTAATAAAATAACTACACACCCACATCAACTTTTATAGAGCTTAGTTAGCATGATGCCACGATGCTTAAGAGCCCTGCTGTATTAGGTTAATGAATACTGTAGGCTAAAGTCCATTAAGCCTATCTCTTAATTTGTGTCATCTATGAAACCTCTTTAAAGTCTAGATAACTTTATACATGCTTACATCTGAGGAAGGTTCATAGGTGAAAGCTTTACTAAAACTGAGGGCCTTCAGTTTTGCTACAGTTTAGATATTTTCTAGAAATACAACATGAATACTGAGCTAATAAAACCTAAAAAAGTTACAGTGGAGAAGACTAAAAATATTCTTTCAGGAATTACAAGTTCAATGTTTGGAATTATAAAGCAAAAGCCAAACTTTAGTATTGGAGAGAAGACTGAAACCACTTAAGAATATCTGTTTTCAGGGGTTATTACATTATCTTAGGAAATCAAACAGAAATCCTCATCTGAGCTAACCAGTTTCTCTCTTAGTTTCTGTAATTGTTCTGAAAGAATTTAAAAGCAATTTTCCTTTTACTAACAGACTCTTACTCAATTCTAGAACTATTTAAAATTAATAAGTACTTGGACACTAAGCTGTTTACAATGCTGTCACAGATTTAATTCAAACCCCCTTGATTCGTCTCATTAAATCTGAGATGATGAGGCTGAGATTCAAGATTACCTAGCAGTCACTGAACTTTCCCCACCTAGAATGCAATACTGTTCTTATCTTTTGAAGAGATTCTCTGTGTAAATAGACTTTCTGCATTCAGAATCTATTTGTAGAGACCTGTGTGTAAAAAGCATGAAGATTCCAATGTCTAATTCATTTTAGAAGGCTGTTTTCTCTTGATTCTGTCTGGCTTTCTGATGTTATATTCTGACCTTTTTACTAGGAAAGCACTGCAGCACATGCCACCTCTATCCCTAACATCAGGCTCTACAGATTTTTCAAGCTTCTTATCTCCAAATGTTTTGGAAGAAGTTGATAGCTTCCTTATAAGAATAACAAGGTGAGATTGTGTTGATGTATTTTGATGCAGGGGAGAATGGTTTAGAAGAATTTGTATAGCAAATTCATCTCACTTTTACTCACCTGCTGTTTTCTCAGTATCTTGAAAAATTCAAAGATATTAAGAAACAGGTACTTTAGATTTCTCCATGAAATAAATTTAAAAGAAGAAATTAAGAAATTTGTCTTTATTTAAAAACTTTGTCCTGAGTTTTCATACTGTTGTTGTTTTCCCTCCCCAGCTGTTGTACTACTCCAGAGGTTGAACTTACACTCTTGGCCTTTGCCTTAGCCAGGGGGAGTGTTGCTAAAGTGATAAGTTCCCTTTGCACAATAACTGATCATCTGGACACTCCATACAAGGCTTCATCCCTTATCGCTTCCATGGCAACAGTCAGACAGAGCCTGCTGTATAAATATGGTAAATAAATAATTGTTGGATCCTTTACTGTATATACTTAAGACAGTATGCAGCTTTGAGTTGATTTATTTGTTCTGATGGGGTTTAAAATTATACAAGACTTTTAAATTAAGATGTGTTTCCAGGAAGATAGTCCATGAAGCTGAACTGCCCTGTAAGTTGGTGATTAGATTAGCTTTCTGTGATTTAAGAACTGAACCAGGTGGCATGATCTTGAGGGAGGACACATGAACTCTGTAGATAGCAGCCCCTATATCAAGATGGTGATAGTGTTTGTATTGTATAAAAGGCAAATTACATCAAGTATTTTTAGTCTTCCAATAACACACTTTTTTGTATGTTTAGCCTTAATAAGTGGTCTCTCTTGCAAACATGCACAAATTTAAGATTTGTTTTAAATGTAATGTCATTAGCATCTATTTACAGTTCTGAGTATGTCATAAGTTCAGAGCTGTGCATGGTCTGACATAAGGTGGTAAGATTTTGCTGTATCGACTGTACTTGTTTGATAAGTCTGTATTTTCTCAGTGTCAACTTCTGAGATTATCGTTAGTGTCTCATGAAGAATTTTTCCCTTTGTTTGCCTTTTAGTATGATTTTTTTCTCAGGACTTCTTGGCTTGTGCCAAAGAATACATTAATATGTTTTATACATTAATACATTTTATAATTATACTATCAGTATTTCAAAAGTTTTGAAAATTGTTTTGTTTTTTCCTAGAGTAGCTGCTGCTTTTTTTGCAAGACAAGAGTGGTGTTTCATGTGTTGTGAATTCCAAAGTGTGCACACAGTTGAAGGAACATTAGTTGTCATGATTTTCATTGTACTTCTGTCTGTATCTAAAACTTGAGCTATTTTAGATTAATGGATCCATTATACTCCAGTTTCTTTCCCTTTTTTTTGTTTGACAGTGTTAAAGTCTTTTTTTTTTTTTTTTTTTTTTTTTTCTGTGTGAAGAACTTAAAACTGGAAAATGGGCTTTATGTTTAATGAATTTGATAAATCTTGATTTTCTTTCTTAGGAAAACTATTGCGACTGACTTTGCAAGCATGTGATGTAAAGGGAAAAGAAGATAAATCAGGGCCTGAAAACCTCCTTGCAGAGCCGTGGACTGGGGATGGTAAGAACCTGGACTTAAAATCTAGAATATTTAACCAGACACTGAGGCTGTTAACAAGGCTGCAGTGCTGTTGAATGTGTATTTGCTACTACTCAAGTTTTATGAGATGGAAGATCTATGATTAAAAAGCAAGGCAAACCAACATGTAAATTCTATTTTACAGCAAGGTGAATGTCTCAGGAGCCAGTTTATTGTCAAAACAAAGCAAACAAAAGATTGGATTTTGAGGAGAACTATTGATATTGTGTGTTGAAGTGAGCAATGAGCTGTCACAAAGAAAATTATACTAGAGTACATTTTGTGGGTTGAAGTCATGAATCATTCACTGCTTGTTTCCCAAATATTGATGGAGAAATATGGTAGAAATCATTGAAATTTTCATTGACTGTACATAACTATTAATTTTCCTTTAAAGCCTGTCTTTGCTAACACAATGTTTTTATGTACTGGATACAACCTGAAGAGATTTGTGTTTCTTGACCACCTTTTTAAGTGAAATGCCACTTAATCTTTTTTAAAATACCATGTATTGTCTTGTGCAGTGCTAGTGGTAAATGAAAACTGTTATGATAGAAAATCAGGCACATTCTAAATGCTTATTTCACCCCTTCTTTTACTCATGTTTATTATTTGAGTTTAGCTATTTTGTGGATTGTCTTCTGATATGTTATGGATCGCAATCTGAGGAACAGTGAGTTGTATTAGTGAACAGAGCCATAAGCCAGAGTAATATTTGGGAGTTACTAGTAAGCTTCAGTGGGGAACACTCTTGAAATAGCTGTAAATATTGCATTCCCTGGGGAGACACTGGCTGGAGACACCTGTGTGTACTCTGTGAGAGTGTGTAGTAACATGATACAGTCTTTTTTTCACTTTTTTTATTTGGAAACATTTCCTAATGAGCATTTCACTAGAAAAGCATAGTATGTTTTCCCCAGCTTTAGTCCACAATCTTAGTATTGTTTTAAACACCTTGTACTAGCAGCCCTTCCAACCTCATTCCATTCCCACTGCTGCTTTAGGTTTTCTTACTGAAACTGGGAAGACCAGAGCAAGTATCATTCTTTCTACTGGAACTGAATCTTCATTTCAAGTGACACAAATTAGAATAAAGGTATGTAGTTCCTCTGTGCTTTTCAAATAGAAGGCTTGCTTTTTTTCTCTAACGGTAGAGTTGAATTCGAATTTTTCTTTTTGTATGCACTGAAATTTTAAATTAGTCATGCAATGTGTAAGTCACAGGGAACTTAAGGAAATGGAGGCCTTAAATTGTCTCAGGGTTCCACAAACACATAGTAAAGACATTTTATTTTCTATTGCTTTTGTCTGTATCTTGTAATATACTCAAGCTAGTGAGCCATAGGTGTAGAATTTCTCTCTAAAGAGTGTGGATTTATTTGTAGGATTACATACCTTGTATTTAAAAATAATTTTTGACTAGTAGATTTCAGGAGTTCAGATTAAATGTAGGGTCTTTTGATTTCTTTGTAGAAACATCTGTATAATTTGAATACTTCGTACAATTTTTTCTGGTTTAAAAGTAAGTTCTTGTGATTTTTGGCCAGGAAATTTCATGGCCAGGACGAAACTGTGAAATTTCTGCAGCTGAATCTACTGATTTATTTATTTAAGGCAAAGCAGTAGTTTAATTCCTGGAACAAGGGTGCATATTTCAGTGTCAAGGAGAATTAAAAGTGGATGGACTTCTGGCAAGTAAATTGTTATTGGAGCTGGAGGGGCAGCTAAGCTGGTTTGCAGTGTACTGGTACTGGAATACATAATTTTAGTTTTGTTTAGGTTTTTTTAAATTTAAAAATATGCAAAATTAGAATGAGAGTTAATAATGTGAAGTGTAGTTAATGGTAGGATGGTAGCAGAGTGATAAATGTGGCAAATATTAACTGTGAGTACATGATCCTGGTTCAGTGAGTTACAGAAGTTTTCATAACATTTCTCTAAATGTGTTTCATTTTTCTTTAGGTAAAAAGTGCAATTTCAGAGATCAGTATTGTCAGTATTTAGTTGCTTTCCATAACTTCTTTTCTGTGAAACCTTCTTATATTGTCAGTGTTTTTAATACATTGCTCTGGATTTGTTCTTTTAGGTCCGAAGAGGTGCCATTGGGGCCCAGTGTGGGCTGGTGTTTGCTTATAATAGTGCTTCAGAAAAGTTCCATGCAGAGGAACACTTCAAAAGATTTGAAAGCTATGACAAATGGAAGCTGCGGGAATTCAAACAATTTTTAAAAACCAGGTATCAGCGGACTTTTTGTAATGAATACATGAAAAATAAAATATTGGATCTTTTTGAAATGGCACTTGAACTACTGAAAACTGTTCCAAATGTCTTAAAAATTATACATTATTTAATTGTTACTTGTTTGATTTTAATGAACCTCAATTTGATGTGTTTGAGGAAATACGTATATAGCTGTTGTCTTCAGCTTCTTGATTTAAAGACCCGTTTAAAAAAGGATATAATTTCTATAAAATTTCTACTTGAGGTGCAGATCACTGATAATGAAAACAATTTATAGGAAGATCATATGCTAATTAGCCTTTATTAAGTTGCTTTCTCAAAACTGTTGTTTAGGAGTGAGGGAAGGTTAGGGACCATGACTAATAAGATTTCCTTAATTTTCTTACCTTGCATGTGCTGGAGTTTGGGTATGTGAAAGTTTCTGTTGTCTCTCTCATCTTTATAGCCATAACATGCAAAAAATATGTTGGTGCCAACAGTTTTGCAGTTTCTTTAAACTTTTTCATTACAAAGTTTGTTACATTCTTTTATAAACAGAAGCAGCAGTTCGTGTGATGATTTGGGAGATGATGATCCTATTGGTTGGTTTGAAGTGGAAGAAGAATGGGATGAAGTTGATGTCAAAATGCAGCAATGCAGAATTTCTCAGGTAAGAAACCATGAAAATCCATTGGCCCAGTCACAGCAAGCAGAGGCTATTCTCTGTGCTTTGCTGTGATCCAGCTGAAAGAAACAGGAGAACTCATCTGGGTAGAGGCAGAAATCAATGGGCCTCTAGTTAAATGGATGATTTGACTTTTGTCCTCTGGGGTCTTTTTTTTTTCTCTGTATGTACACATACATAGCTGTAGTTAAATGGTGCTTCAGGATCAAATTTAATGCAAGATTACATTATAATGCGCAGACTGGTGGTTTCATCATGAGGAGATACTTCTAAAAAGGATTACAGGATTGATGCTTTATTCTAATATCTAGAAGAATTACCTGCTGCATAGTTATAGCATTTATTCTTTCAGAGTCAGGTTCTTCAACCCTTGTTTTAAGGGACAAACAAATTACTGAGCAGTTCCATCAAATCTGTTGATTTCTTTGAGGAATGTTGGACCTCTCTGTTTCAGTAGTGTCAGAATATGGGTTTTGTTTGGCAGTGCTTAAGTAGGAAACTTTGCTTTCTAGACCCTGTATATATATATCTTGTTTGTGGAGTCAGCTGTTGCATAGTTCCCCAATCCTTTTTTGTACAGTGGAAATCAGCAGAAGTGGTGGCACAGTTATAAGTCAACTTGGAATTTTTCTAAAACTCGCTGCTTGCTAAGACATTGTGCCGCTGTCTGTGTAAGCCTTAGTCCCTGAGACTTAGGAGTGTGCAGGGTTACTAAGTACATTTGGAAGGCAGATCTTGTTCCTTCAGCTTTGTGTTCTGTACCTCACTGTGGACAGATTGCATAAAATATTACATATTGAGCCTCTGCTTGTTTTTAAATGCAGCTAATAATTTTTTAACCTGCAAAAATGCTGTAACTGTTAGAGCTAAAGTACACAGTATGCAGAATGAATGGAACTAATAACGAATTAGCTAACTTTGCAGACGCATGGGAGGTCCCAGAACCATCACTGTGACTTTATTGGATGTGGGGACAGTTCAAGCTTAGCCTGAATCTCGGGCTCAGTACTTTAAACTTCTGGAGGTGATTGGCAGGGAGTAAGGCTTGTCCCCCAACCCCAACTGTAGTCTCCTCACATAAAGTGCACTCATATCTTCTAAAAGCTAAATTTGTACTAACTTTTAAAATGAAATCTTGTGCTGTGCTTATGTCCTTCAGTACTTGATGATAAAGTTCTTGTGCACAAGACAAGACACAGCAGAACGGCTCGGAGTTCAAGGCCTCAATGTGCTCGGGTACCTTCGGCCTATGCGAGATGAGCCCAACAGGAGCATGAACTGCTTGCAGTGCAGGAAAACCGATGATGATACAGTTTGTGGCACGACTCTTCTCCTGAAGACACTTCATTTCATCCAGCAGCTGGCACAGGACCTGGTACTTCTACTTAGTTCTTTTGTCTTGCTACTAAGTACTGGCAACAGTTAAAACCATGCTGTGGAGCAAAACGATGGTTTCTGAAAAATAGCATACTGTGTATGTTTACTGAGGTTGTCTAGGAATATGCTCACTTTGGGTCCAGAAGAGAGTTAAGAAGCATTTTTCAGGATCAGGTTACAATGCTGGGTGAAGTAGATGCAACAGGAGGATGTTCTACTGTCTGTTAGATAGTGTAGCTATTTCTGAAGCATGCATCTGGAAAAAAAGCGTAGAGAGGTAGCTAGGAAGGTTGCATGGATTGAAACATGTCCTCTTTTTATCTGAAATAATTCAGTAAGTATCTAGGGTGAGATGTGTGCTCAAGAGATGTGGCTGATAGGTGCTGATGTATGTCAGCATGATGTACCCTACTTCTGAGGATACACATCAAAATCATGTTTTGTTCATACAGTACATGCATCTGTGCCTTTGCAGCTTCGGTTCTAAACCATGCACTGTTTCACCTTGTCTGCGTGCCAGGTTTGTCTGGGGTAGAGTTAATCTCCTTCACAGTAGCCATGTGGGGCTGTGGTTTGGCTTTGTGCTGGAAACAGTGTTGGTAGCACAGGGATGGTTTAGTGATGGCTGCGCAGGGCTCACACAGAGCCGAGGCCTTTCCTGCCTCTCACCCCACCCCACCAGCGAGGGGCTGGGGGTGTACAAGGAGTTGGGAGGGGACACGGCTGGGACAGCTGACCCCAACTGCCCACAGGGACGTCCCAGGCCATAGGGTGTCCCGCTCGGCACAGAGAGCTGGGGAAGGGTTGGTGGAGGGCGGGCACTGCTTGGGGACTGGCTGGGTTACATTAGTAACTACTATTATTTTAGTACTACATTAGTACTACTATTATTTTATTTCAATTATTAAACTGTTCTTACCTCGACCCACAAGTTTTCTCACTTTTACGCTTCCAGTTCTCTTCCACATCCTGCTGAGGGGAGCAGTGAGCGAGCGGCTGTGTGGTGCTTAGTTGCCAGCTGGCTATTACTTACTTTCAATCAAATCAGATTAAGAGGTAGAGGTTGTAAAGTCATTTGGTGGTGGAGGACAGGGATGAAGGACTAGGCGTCTAGAAAGAGGAGAGAGAGTTCTTATTAGTAGCTCTGTGAAGGAGGTTTCAGAATGAGCTGTCACATTTGGACGCTGGAATATCCATCAAAGAACTTACACTGGAATTGATGTTAGCTGCAAATTTATAGGAAACTAGCCTGCTTTAAGCCCAGTGTTCAGAGATTTACTTTTTATAAATGTCTTCTGTGTAGAGTTAATTTTCCAATCTGCATTTTCTTTGCATTTTTAAGGTTCAACAGAAGGAGACTGGATTAAAATACAAGTCATTTTTAGATTTCACAGGCCTTGATTTGCAGCTGTTCTGGAGTTTTTACAATAAACTTCACCAAAAGTAAGTCACTTCTTTACTGTGTGGTGAAGCACTAATCTGTGTGTGTGTGTATAAATAAAGTATGCTTAGTTTAGTTTCAGCAGTTTCTTCTTCCTAAACTACATAATTTACATAAATAGCATTTTCCTGTTGCTGCCATATGGGTTTTTAACTGTAATGTTATGTAGAAGCTTGAGATGTAGATTAATTTAGCTGGTAGCTAGACCATTTTTGGCTATGTGCTCTATACTCAGTGACTTTCATAGCCATAGGAACATTTCATTATCCATTTGGTGCAAAAGAGCTTCTTTTCTAGTTTTTCCTTCTGTTTGTTTTATGCTTTCTTACAGCCCAAGGGAAGAATGTATCTTTGCTCAAACACTGCTATTGCAGCTTCTCCAGAGCTGCTTCTCTGTACTTACTGCAGACAACAATACTGCTAAACCTCAAGAAACTTCTCAGAGCAAAACATCTGGTCACACAGAAGCTGCAGAAGAGCTTTATAGACATTTGTGTGAAGGTAATTTATATTGAATATATTAACTCTTGTCTGTTCTGTCTTACAAGTGTGTTACGATAGTTACAGTTTGGAAAAAGATGCTTATTCCTAGATGCCAAGTCAGCTACTGGTTCTTTGTATCTTCTTCAGTTCAGTGTGTGCTAATTAGTATATCACAGTGAAACTTTCCTCGACCCTATGGAATGGTTTTATAGACTTTCTGACAACATGTGGTCTGGAAACAGCTGCAATAGAAAACTTCTTTTGAACATGTCACCTGCTTGAACCAGCAGGGAATGTGATCCTGTAACTGTGATGTTACTGGGGTTCATTTATTTCTGGTATTTCATATAAATGATCTTAGGAGGAGCCTTTAAGTTTTACAGAAACAAAGGGAAGATTCTGAAGCCAAGGAAGAGCATGGGAATTACACATTAGGTTTCTTTGGAAGCAGGATGGCACCCTCTTTATTCAAGTGTAATTTTTTTATTAATTACCTAAGAGTCTCCTGAAAAGCAAGCTAGAGATAAACCAGTTAATACCACATCTTAAAAACTTTATTAACTTTGATAGTTGTCAAGTCTTAACATTCCTAGAATTAATTTGCTCAGTGAATAAATATATCCTTAGAAAAGTCTTTCTTGCTGGGAGTCAAAAAGCTTTCCCTCATTTTTTGTGTAAATGTGGGATTGCTTGAAGTTGTGTAAAATGACGCACTAATTCAGTTATGCCTCTAACATTAGATGGAGTATTAATTTGAACTTGTAATTTTGTTTCCTTTTTGTATGAGCAGTAGTGGATATGGGGGACAGTAACTTCATGCCAATGAAAATGCTAAAAGAGGAAGTTAAGAACACCTTACTCAGTGGAGCAGCAATCTTTTTTCCAGATAGAGAGACCAGGCGACACCAGCTCTTCACCATGATGGTAAACAATTAACTGAGAAACTGATTGTTTAGTACCTGCTTTCTTTATGCAGAAAAGAGGGCAAATCTGAGTTCTTACTGTCAAATAACATATACTTTGTCCAGTTAAAGTAAAAACCTTCGGGTTTTTTTTTTTCTTTGCCTCTTTTTACCTCTCCCCTTCTCTCTCTGCAGCTTATCCAGACAAAGAGGAGCTAATCCTGCCTTTCTTACCAAAAATGAATAGTAGAACACAGAAATTAGAATTATTTTTCACAGAGGAGGGAAACAGAATGTATCATAAAAATAAATCTTTTTTCTTTATCTAGAAAAACATCACGGAGCAAGAACATAAGCAATCTGTACATCTTGCCTTCAGATCCTTGTGTACCCACTTTAGGTAAGGGGTCCTGAAACTAAAAGTAATTGTCTGATACCCCACATCTGTTAATAAATTCATATTTAATCCTTTTTAGAAATGTTATTCCCCTGAAAAATAATTCTTCAAAATAATCAACTGACCGTTTTAGAAAGGCGAATACTGCTACTACTACTTAATATGTTTATTAACTGAGCAGTTGTATAAAACACTGTCCAAGGTTGGTGCTGAAATCACAGTACATTGCTCTTAGGCTTCTCCTAGGCTGCTGTACAGTTTTGAGTGATTGTGTCTCTCTTTTTTTTTTTTTTTTGTCCATGGTGATGATTGGTATTAGATGTAATCAGTCTGGAGTCATCAGAACACAGACTTTTCATTTTTAGTAATTACACAGTAGGATCTCTACAGACTTGTCATGAGGATAACTAAATTTGTGTTCTGGAACTGTGCTACTTGTTGGTCATTAAGGAAATCTTTTTTTGTAGTGATCAAGATCCAGGTGGACTCCTGTTACTACCAGACAAAGGAGTTTCTGCAAATTTTGACATAAGTGAAGTGCTGTCAGTCATGGATACCCTTCTGCTAGTGGCGGCAAGAGAGGTAACTGTCTTTGCACTGTTTCTCTTCCTGCTTCTTTGCCATAATTTTTGTGTGCATTCAAACACAAGCTGTGTGCCTGAGATGTATGTTAAAGAACTAGCTTTTCTGCCCTTCTGGATAAAGATGTTCATGGCATTTCAAGTCTATAGGATTAGGTTTTCCAAGCAGTTGAATTATTTTCCTTTAAGCATTACCATTTCATAATAGTAGAGTAAGTAATGTATAAGATGAGATATTTTTCCATAGTGTTGAAAAGACTTTATGGCACACTATCAACATTAGGAAACAGAAGTAATCATCCCATATTGAGAGGTTAGAATTGGTCATGCCACAAGGGAGGTGTAGATGGGGGAGGGTCATTTACATATGCAGAAAAAATGTGCTGAGAACATCGAGTGACTCATGCAGCTATTCCTACTTAAAACTGTGATTTATCAAAACAAAATACATGAGTTGCTTCATGGCATTATATGCTGCTTGTCAAGTTGCATTTAATCTGTTTTGTGGGGTGAGTGGAGTGATAATGTCCATCACAGTTTACTTACTACATACTGTGTGTTATTCTGCAGCAGAAGAGGATATCCTTTTGTAACGTTTTGTAACGTTCTTTATTTTTCAGTGTGAGATGATGATGCTGGATGTTGCACAGCAGGAGTGTGGCACAGTCTTGTCTTCCTTATTCTGGTCTGTTCAAGGTAGCCTCCTTTCATGGTGCTACCTGCAACTTAAGGGTAGTGATAATTCAACCAAGGATCTTGCAGTAGAAATACTTAAAAACTGTAAGTGCTGGGATTGAATACAGAATTAAGTGTGGTGTAATACAGGACTTTAAAATGTGATTTTACAAATTGTGGTGTAATAAGGGTTCTCCAGTGGTTTCCTGAAGAGTACTCATAACTGTCATAGCATTTCTAATCTTTCTAGGAAGGAGTTTTTAGGCACGTTGAGCAACTTAGAATTTTAGCCATACTGATAATTTGACATTAGGAGAATCTTCAGAAAACATTTTAGTAAGTTTTGGGGTCAAATATTGAAAAAAAACCCAAACACCAAACAGTTACAAACCTCCATTTGAACATTTTGGTTTCCTTAAATGTCCCTTATTTTGATAAGCTCCTGTGTGGTGATATGTATTTTCCTAGATGTTTGTGATAGAGTAAGTTTCTTTCTTCTTGCTAAGAAGCCGGGTACTTCTAAGGGGTGTTTTTCTACGGTGGCTGTTGTTGTTGTTTGGTGGGTTTTATTTTTTTTGGTTTTAATGCAGCAGCTCAGTATTGAGTAGTTAATTGGGCCAAGTACTTAATGGAGGTGTAATTTTATGTAAAGTTATTTCATATTTGTTATTTGTATATAAATGTGTTGTGTTCCCATCTTACATTTTAAAGTGGAGTAAGGCAATAGCTAAAAATTACTATCCTCACTTGTTACTTAAGCTGCATTTCTTAGTTGCATAGGGAGGCTACTGGATACACTGAGACTGTTTCAGTGATCTTGGAGTGTTTAAGTTACTCATCGCTCACCTTTTTTGTAGTATCGTTGATAAGCATGACTTGTTTCCACAATAGAAATATCACAGAAAACTTCTCTGAACTGTTTTTGCTCTTGAGTGTCACTGCCTTGGGGCAGCAGATGCCTTTCCTGCTGTCTGTCGTCTTGTGCACGTCACCACGCACTTAAGTGTTTGATAAAGCAGGTTGTGGTAGCAAATCCTTAAGGTGGCTATTAAGGGTTTTTTTTCTCTTTAGATGTGGGCCAGTTCCTGTCAAATATCAGAACGATTTTGCAGTCACTTTTATCTCAATATAGTGGCAAAACAATAGTAGAAAAAATAAGTAACTCTGTCTTTGCTATGGCAACTCGTCAGCTGGTAAGTGACCGTTGGGATTTTGAACTATTTCCGGGTAGCATGGCTGTGGTTACGTACGTTTTCATGAGACCTGTGTTTTCTCCTAGGTCATCTTTCTGTTGGATTTTTGCACTTTAGACATTCCGTACTGTACTCTGCTACAGGGATTCAGCACTTTGATAGAACCACTGAAAAGGCTTTGTAGTGAGCCTCACAAGGTAAAAGATAACAGGCCGTATTAAGTACAGTGAAACAAAAGCAAAATTGCAAGAAAGATGTAGAAAACCCAGTTGATTCCACTGGTGAGCGTTTGAAAGAACTGGAAAGCTTGTAAAAACATGGGATGTGTAATGAAATGTTGAGTGAACAACTAGAAATATACCTGTACTGATACAGAAGATGAGCAAAGTGACCAGAAAGTGCAACTGGAATGAGAAGCCTAGAAGGTAGATAGGAAGGAGGGATTCTGAGGATGAAGAGGAAAACAAATTAAAAATAGTATGTGATTTAACATTTTTAGCTTTATTGCTTGTGGTGATGCAAATAAAGTCTGTATGTCTGTGGTGTAGATGTTTAAATCTGCATTAGTCATCCAGACTTTTTTTTTTTTTTTATTATTGGAGACTTGTAGGCACTTCTGGGGTGAGATTGTCTCCTCCCCCAGTAGACTAGATGAATTTTGCTTTAGAAATGCTTCCTTACCATGATTATCAAGGGTGTCTTTATAACTAGTTTAGGTGTAAATCAATGCTGTAGCCTCTTAAATGCCAGTTTCTATGTATATCTGACAACGTGAAAGTATAGACGCAAAAATGTAATGTAGTAATTTTTTTTAATGCTTTATATTTATATCTTAAGAATACATTTCTGTTGTACAGATGGAAATGGAAAGCTGGCAGCAAGAACAGCCTGTAGTATTGCGAACGTGGACAATGGAATCGCCTCATAACTATGAAAATAATTGCCATGAGGTCTCAGTCTTCCTGTGTCATGGGGCAACTTACTTTGAGGTGGAATTTGATGAAAAATGTGAAACTGAAAGGAGGTAATTTAATCTTGTGCTGTGTTAGATCCCAGTATCTAATTGCACAGGGGTAATTGATGTTTCAATGTGCGGGGAATACTTCTTGCATTCCAAGCATGCCATTTCAATTTCTTCATTGTCCTGAGTATCCAAGCATGCAATTTCAATTTCTTTGTTGTCCTGAGTAATATACGATGTGTATTTTTAATGACTCCTTGTGCTGAAAGTCACTTTTCTCCTGGCAAATATACAGACATGCTGTTCGTACAAATTTTGCTTCCTTGAGCCTTGATCTGTTTTGTAATATTGCTGCGACCACCACAGTTTGTGCTTGTGGTATTTATTTTGCCCTCTTTAGGCAAAACTATTGGCTTGGTTTGTCTTGGTAACATATCAAGCTACTGCTTAGTTAAGGCATATGCCAGATATTAAAATCAGCGCCCGTTACCAATTTTGAAGGGTTGGGAAAGTTCTGCAGGAAAGCAGGTCTGTGTTTGCTGGGACTACCTATTGTATTGAAACATGAAATGAATTCCTTAGGAGACCCATGAAACAATCAGGTGTGTGGTTCAGAGAGATGTGACGGGTACACTGAGATGCAGCGCTTGTGAAAATCCAAAAGCAAACATTTTCCCCCAGAACTTAAAAAGTAAATTTGGAAGTAATGAATTGCAATTTTCACAGGTATGATTACCTGGAGTTTACTGATGCCAGAGGTGCAAAAACTCGTTACGATACAAAGGTTGGCACTGAGAAGTGGCCTAAGGTGAGCACTTTTAAAATTCTGAACCAAGTGATATATCTAGTCTTAGGAAATTCATGTGATTCTTATAGAAAACCTATTGTCTAAAAGGATGTGTGCTTTCATGGGTGTGTGTGTTTATTCCCTCTCAAAGGTGGGGGGCAGGAGGTAAGGAAGAAAGTCTGCAGTGATGCAAATAAAAGGAGTGAATGAGTAAAAAAAAATCCATCTTTGCTGCTATTATCAAAGGAGCAGTCAGTCAAAATGAAAAGTAATAATTATATTTAACTGCCAGTAGCTACATGGGTAAAACTTACTCGTTGACACTCTGCTGGTGCCATTTTTTACATCTTGAGACAAGTGTAGCGCTTCCTGTAGCTACGCTCTGTCTTCAATGACACCTACTCAAGTGGGATGCTTCTCTAATGTTTTATGGCTCCAACTTGTAAAGTTCAATCATCTATAAAATTTTTCATTGAACTATTTAACAGTAATTTTACCTGCTTAGTATTGTGGGTTTCTCATTCAGATGGTGGGGGAAATTAGATCTGTTATGGCCAGAACATAATACTGAAAAACCACAGTTGCTGAAGGAAATTCATTACCCTGAAACGTCTTCCTGTCATGTACATTTGGCAAAATGACTGTTTTGTTGCTCTGTAGAAAGTGACCTTTAAGGCTGGCCCACGGCTGCAGTTTCTCTTTCACTCTGACAGCAGTAATAATGAGTGGGGCTACAAGTTTTCCGTCACTGCTTATGGCCTACCAGATGTTGCCGTTTCTTGGGGCTTGGATTTACAGCTTCTTGTATCGCGGTTGATGGGGCGCTTGGCTTCCCGAAGTATGGCACTGAAATCCCTACGAGGTGAGTGCATTTCATAGCTCTACAAGTTGTGATGCCAGATAAAGAGGACCTACAAGGTCCTTATGTTTCAAATCCCCTGTGAAAATGAAATTCCTTTTCTATTTCTTTCTTGACTGAAGATGTGTATTGCTGCTTAGCAAAGTTTGGTGGCTGAGCTGTACCCACTTAGTGGCTGGTACAGCCACACCTGGCTGCTGTTCTGCGGGACAGCTCTGAGAATGTCACAGGGATCACTGTGATTAATATTCAAAAGGCAATGTTAGGAAGATGTGGACACCTGGAAATAATCATACTAAGCTCTACTACATTTATAAAGTAATGGAGAGTTTGCCCAATCTACTGTTCTTCCCATTCTTTTTCTTTTGAAATTGTTCCCTAGTGCTGTGATCCACCCTCTGTTGGTGATGTGAATATGGAGCCAGGAAGCCAAAAAAATACAGAGCCTAGAACAGAAATGACTTCAAAAGCTTCACATGAGCATTTGGTGTTGATTTAAATTTGAATTCACAAATTAATCTTGGCTAATTCCAGAAGTTAAGTGCATGTAGGATTTGAGCCTTTGAGAATAAGTCAAATACAAAACATTGATATGGGTGCCATAAGAAAAAAAAAAAAAAAAAAAGACTGAGTTGTTTATTCTTTAATTTCAAAACCAGAACATTTATATCTCACTTCCTAAATCTTAATTCATTCACCACTTTGGAGAAATTAAACAAGATTAAAGAGTCCTTGCTGCAATTAGGTGGTCAGTACTTACCTCGGAAAATTAGGCAGTTACTTACCTGTGAACTAATGGAAGTGGTCTTATCATAAAATATTTTCTTACTTATAAACATGCTTACATATAGCAAATTATTATGTCTTTAGTAGGAGAAAATGCTTTTAAACTCTCTTGCATATTGAGGAATTCCTATGATTTATAAGTACAGTAAAAATGTTTAAATCAAAGTCATTTCATAATGTAACTTTGTCACTATAGGATACTGATGCTATCATTAAAGAAAGGATACAACGGTTTTCTGCAGCACATTAGAGAAACAGAAGTTAGAGAATATTGTTAAATTACTTGTTTGGTCTATTGGCAGTACTTTTTTTTTTTTCCCCTACTGGATGTTTAACATTTATTATTCTCATTAATCTGTAAAAATGAACAAAAATATTTAGTAACTGAAGTGTCTGTTCTGAATTTCTTGCAGAATTAGGTAGTGAAGCAGACTTGCCTCCTTTGAAAGTAACATCAGTTCTTAATTCTCCGCTGTGGAAACCTGTGTTCAGGCATCAGATGTGTCCTGAAGGACTCCCGGGAGCCAGTCAAAGCAGTAGACTGCACCAAGATAAAAAAAAGGTACTTACAGCACTGCCTTCATTTCATTGGCATGAAATTCCTGTGTATCACAGTTTCATTCAGACTTAATTAGTAGATTTGTCCTTAAGCGTATGCTGCTGTGCTAAAGTTGTCATCACTTGTGCCATTTAATTCAAATATGAAGGAGGAAAGAAACTCCTGTTCTGTGCCCTCTACTAGTTTCCATTTTCATAGAATCATAGAATGGTTGGGAGGGACCCTCAAAGATCTAATTCACCCCCTGCCCCTGCCTTGGGCAGGGACATCACAGACTGGTTTGGGTTGGAAGGAACCTTAAAGCTTACCCAGTCCCACCCCCCTGCCATGGGCATGGAAACCTTCCCCCAGCCCAGGTTGCCCCAAGCCCCGTCCAACCTGGCCTTGAACCCTTCCAGCGAGGGGGCAGCCATAGCTGCTCTGGGCAGCCTGTGCCAGGGCCTCACCACCCTCACAGGGAAGAATTTCTTCCTTATATCTCATCTAAATCTCCCCTCTTTCAGTTTAAAACTGTTAGCCCTGTCCTATCCCTACATCCCTGACCAAGAGTCCCTCCCCCCTTTCCTGCAGCCCGGAGCCTTGCCTTCTCCAGCTGAACCCCCCAACTCTCTCAGCCTGTCCTCACAGGGGGTGCTCCAGCCCCTGATCATCTTCGTGCCCCAATGACATCTTTCATTAGAACAGGTTGCTCAACTGCAGTAGATACACTGCAAGTTGACTTAATTGTAGAAATGAGCTGCAATCATTTTTCAGGTAATATTAAAGTAAATGTTTTCTAACATTCTTTCCAGGCTGGGAGCTCTCACCAGGATGACTGCCGTAACTTTCTTATCAACTTTGCAAAATCAGATCCTGCCCAGGACTTCAGTGGGCAAAAATCTGAACTTTTCAAAGGACTTATACAGGCATGTAAAAAACAGACCCCAAAGACAGATATAGTTGCTGGTTCTACTGTTGATCAAGCTGTGAACTCAACATTTGCTGCTTTGGTGTATCTCACTCCAGATTTATATGAGAAGCTTCAAAAATATGGTAACTCTAATATAAGACTATCTTAATAATGAAGACAAAGTTTGTAAAAGGCTATCTTATAGTTCAGTTTATAAACTTTGAAAAATCAGTTTAGTATGACAATTTTTAATAAGATGTTCTGTATAAAGAAGTCATCATTTAGGTAGACTATGTAAGCCTTATCTCTAGAGTGTTTTTTTTTATTAATATATGCTTTTATCTTCAGAGCTCTGCTCAAATATTAATAACCCTCATAATCTACTAAGTCTTATAAAGGCATACCCAAAGTGAGTAGTGATGAATTCGGATCAGTGTGGCTCCCAGTGATTAGAGGTTCCTATATCATTTTCCCTTCTCACTGATTCTTTTCTAAAATGCCAGCACCAACTTATATATGTTTTTAAATGTTGGGGGTACAGACATGTGAGGTAGTGGTAACTAACCTTGGCATCCTTAAAATATATTTTTTTTCTTTAATTTTTCTCTTCTTTTAATAAAAACAACATTACCTTTTAACTTGTATAATGTCCATTGTATTACAATTTATATATTTTTTCAATAGGTAAAATGAACAACTTTCTAACTTACACCATCCTTCCATTAAGCTTACTGATATGTTTGAAGTATTGGATAATAACGTGTTACTTGGCTTTGAAGGGTTTAATTTTAGGCTTTCACTTTCTGTCATGGTTTTGAAGTTAAACCTCTTACATTTTGAGCTATAAAGTTATTGGGTAAAAATGATTGACACAAAGACTGACTTGATGACTAACGGAGTTATTGCCTTTAGTCATTTTGTCTGTATCTGACAATTGATCTAATTTTCTGGGTAAGATTGAGAAATATGGTAGCTCAGGAAAATACTAATAAGTTAAGAGCTTCATCTGTTGGTCTTGCTGGGGCAGATTAATTTGAGGACCCATGTTCACCTATGTCATGTGAAGAATGTACAAATGATGCTGAAAAGGAGGGAGGAAAAAAAAAAAAGAGATGGAAGAGCCTGAATAGGAAGACCCTGAATAGGCATGTCTTTTTCTCCATAGTTATTGTCAGGCCAGTTTTCATGGAAACTGTTTTGTCAGATCTTTAATTTTTGTAAATTGATCTTGAAAGTCCATTCCAGAAATTCATAGCTTTAAAACAAAAGAGGAAGAAAATACTGGTAACTAAATACATTTATACATTTTTAATACTAAGCATTTCTCGATAGTTCTAGTATCAGTTTGTATTAGTGATATTTGCATGTATAGGGGGAGAGGTTTTCATTTTCCATGACAGCAGGCATCACTTTTGGAAAGAGATGAGAATGGTATTCATAATTTAAATTTGCAAATAAGTCTGTAAAAGTGCGGTTTATGTGTTTAAGGCATATGAAAGTTGGCCGGTTTTGCTCCTTATTTTTCTTACAGGCATAATTCCAAGTATTGACTAAGAGACAAAGGGAAGGCTCTAGAATAATTTTATTTAAGTAGTGGAGTTGTGTAAAAATGGAGCTGTAAATAAACAGAACTCTTCTTTCTCTCATTTCCAGTCAACAGTGGAGGCAAGGTGCCTTTGAGTGATGAGTTTGCACAAGTGTATTCCCTGGCTGATTCAATTAGAATATGGATGGTAAGATCACTCGGGAGGATATCTGTTAATGTCATTTACCTTCATATTTTACAATGCAGTGTTAAGGAGTAGGATGGAACCATATTTTCCTTCAGTGATTCTAGATCAGCTGTTTTCACTGAGGAAGAATATAAATTCACTTCTAAAACTTTGAACTTAAACATTTAAATTACTTCTTATTCCCCTCCTTCCCTCAGCCCCAGATGCATCATCATGAGTATTTGACTGAATTTGACTCAAAATCAGTTAAATTTGTGTTATTTTTCAGCAAGAATGTGTGTTGTTAATTGGGAAGATTCTTGCATAGCAGTTGGAGTTCTTTTGAGGTATAGCACAGAAAGAGATGTCTTAAACCTCATTCTCACAGTAATGCAGTGCTAACAGAAAAGGAAATAATTGCGTCTTTGACAAGCCAGTAACTAGCTTCAGTTCAGGGTATGTTTTTTACATGTAATTTTCCTTGAAACATAAGCCTTATGTCAGGAGCTGGTGTCATCAGCTCACAACCTGGTGAGAGGTGTCTTCGTCATCACCTGCAACTGCAGAGAGCCAAAATTCATTTAGATTTCACTAGTCTGCCGGAGATTCAAAATGTTCACAACTACATGGCCTTTGAGAACAGCTAATTCAGCCTGTGACCTGCTTTTCTGCTGCTGTTGTGAGCCCTTCAGATGCGGGCCGGCCAAATTAACTGTTCTGGTATCTTGTGACCTCCTCCCTCCTCTTTCCTGCCTGCAAGAATTCCTGGCAGGTTGATACACTAGAGCTGCAGCGAGTGCAGATGGGTGTTAAGATGAGTAATTGCGTTGTACTTGTTGCATGACAGGCGATGTCAACCTGACAGTACTCGCTAGTTACATGACATGATGCTTTTGGAGAACCTTATCTCGTGACTAGATGTGTATCTTTTCTTGAGTGGTGGGGGTAAAGGGGAAGCCTTCTGTTTCTTGGAGGGCTGTTGCACATCCAGTCACAAGAGAGGGGAGGGTCTCAACCTACAAACCTTGAGCATCTTGGTATGAGGTTGTGTTACTGCTTTGGTAGTTTAAGTACTGCTCCTTTAGACTACTGGGTGTTCTGTTCTGCAGTAGGGAATAGTAAATACTGTCATCTGTTCCTGAAATTAAATTCCTTTAATTGTGATGCAGTCTTCATACTGCCTTGCTGTATAGATATACAGGGGGAGTCATATTTTAACTATTTTAACATCCTGTCTACAGTTGGAAATGAGGCAGAAATCCCTGATGGGTAGGGGAAATGATACTGAGGAGAAGCAGAGCACAGAAGCAAGTGAGGTGAATCCGGAAACTCTTGGTAAGTGTTACCTTTCCAAATGTATAAACATTCCAGGTAGTTTAGTAAAGCATTGCCTTGTGAATCTCAGTCGTTATTTTTGCTGTAAAAGATAAGTTAGCAACTGGGGTTACTTTTTAATACCTTAAGAGATAAACTAGTATACATGGCATGAACTACGGCATGAACTATCTGACATCATCATCTGCTGTACTTTGCAGAAAATAGTACATGAGAAAATTCTATAGGGAGTGACTTCTTAGTTGGATCACGTGGTTCTGAACTTAGGTTCATCTGTTTTTGTAGATACTTGTTACTACAATTAACTGATGTTAGAATAGCAGCTGATTGTCATTAGAACAAAATGTGTTTTCATTGACTACTGTCTGCTTTGTATGGTTCAGTGTAATAATTCTAAATTTTCAAATGCTAAATTTGAATAAAGTAACTTGACAGCATCATGATCACTATAATAAGAAAACCAGTATTTTCTGGATGTCTTGGCTCAGAAGCAACAAGATAAATCACTTTTTTCCTGAGCAGAAGATAGCAAGTTTAGTGTTCTGTCATCGTGATTTTAACTCTTCCAATTTTTGTGCCGCAGCAAAACTTTGTATGCAGAAGAGCCTTTTATTACTGAATTTTTTGCCTGTAAGAGCAAAGACGAAAGATTCTGCTTCAGACAGATTGGAAGCCCAAGATATTGATGATATCCAACAGTATGACAGTGCTGAACGCCAAAGAAAAGGTTCTGTTGTAGACACGGACTTCCAGGCAGCACATTCGTTGTTTTCCAATGGAGTAACTCATCCTGTTTCAAAAGAGGGGGGCCAAATGACTCAATCTGATACGAAGATTAAACAAATTCCAGACCCCCTCCAAACAGAAGCATCTGCATTTCATAGTAAGCCTGTTGAGAATACAGTTTCACAGCAAGAAGATATATCATCACCTCCTTCTACTCCTACACGAAAATCTCAGCTCAGCCGTGGAAGACTAAGGCTGTTGTCCTTCAGATCAATGGAAGAGCCTAGAGCTGTGCCTACTGTGAAGGAGAAATATCCTATATTGAAAAACATACTAGACTTTATTAAGGATCAATCACTTTCACATGAAAGGTAAGCAAATTAAAAATGTTGCCCATTATAAAATACCGAAACTTGTCCTCAGACCTCTTCAGGTGGAATAAAGCATCTTTTAGCTGTAAGATAGCATTGAAAATAATTTTGTACATAAATAGCTGTCTGATTTATGTATCAAAGTTCAGTTATTCACAACTGTGTAAGGGCTTGTAGAGAGTATTATTTCCTTTGATTCGCTCTTATCATGTAGAACTTTGGAATGGGAAGAATTACTTGGCCGTTCCTTGTCTTGCTTCCTGAGATCTGTTTGCAGTGGCATTTTACTTATCTATGAACAGCAAAGTCATGGTCTATCAGTACTAGAAATCCTTGATAGCAAATGTAGAATGGTTGCATCTCTTATTAAATTACCTAATATTCTAAAAATGTAAATCAAAATAGATTTCCAGTTCTCAGCTTGTCTATTTTAAGGCTCTAAAACTTGGACTGGTGGAGGAAGTGCTGGATTCTGGTTGGAACTTTATCTCTCACTCCACCTGCAATATACCACTGTTGAAATACCATTGAAAACTTAGATACCTAACTTGTTTAACTAGTCAAGTACTTGAATTGTGATTTACTTGGGTTATTTTAAGCACAACATTTTGAAGTCCTCATAGATGTTTTTTGCTCTTCTTAGTGTTTTAAAGGTTCTTGCTTTGAGAAAATCCCAAGGGCAGAGTATTATGGAAGTGCTCAAGACAATCCGCCAGTGCCTAGACTCACTTGGGCAGCCACACTGTTTTCATCCACCGTGTGTACTTTTTCTCTTAGAACTTCTAGCCTGTCAAAAAGATTTTACAAAGTAAGTAAGCATTTAGGCAAGTCTCAGCCATGTGTTTCAATATGCCTTAGTCCTTGTGTTTTCCTAGTCATGTAAACAGTAGAAAGATAGTGGTTTCTAATCCAGGTGGATAGTAAAAATATGATCTGAGGATTAGGTTTTAGGCTACTACATCTTGCATGCTTCATCTAAAAAAAAATTAATAATATCATGTTCAAGTGGGACTTAGATGTACAGCTATTCATGCCAGTGGGTATCATGTGGTTCAGTCACAGCATGGATACCTAGAAACCTCTTTACAGTTCCAGCTAGATCACAGCAAACTCAAAAGGGCTGTAGAGTCTTCAATTATTGCTTTAGTTTAAGTTCCTCTCTACTTCTAGACTGGTTTCTTTCTCCTCCAGTAAAGCTGTAGTGTCTAACCCATATAACTTGTAATTACTTATGGAGCATTGCATCTTTATTTTTGTGAACTTACTGTAAGTCAAGATAATACCTAGCAGAACTAACTTTCAAGAGTGGTGCATATTGTATTGTTATTAAGCATTTACTTGTTCATGAATTTTCATAGCTTCGGATGTGGTATCTGTGCAAGGCAAACTTTATTATGGGACAATATATCCCGCTTGTGTGGCAGAGCCCGAAGTGACGGAGGTGCACGCTAAGGTCCGCAGTGCTGTTAGCTGTGTGCCAGTTACAGGGCACACACATGCACTCACAAACAACAGGCAAAAGGGTCATGAGGATACGCATGTGCAATTATTATTCTAAGTAAGGAAAGAATTTGGAAGTTTTTTCAAATTTTATGTGCAACTAGAAAGCACTGTCTCAAAGTAGGAGCTAATACCATGCTGGTTTGGTTCATGAATTTAGGTCTGATTTCTGTTGTGTGTCTGGACAGTGCTGTCTGAACTCTGTCACCTGGTTTCTCACTTGTAAAAAGTTTTTTGTGGTCATCTTGCAGTGCACTGATTTCCTCTAAGATCTTGATTAGATTTTTGTAAAGCACCTTTTTAATTTGAAGGAATGTTCTTTCATTTAGTGCCATGAGAATATTCTCTTTGCCTCTTTTGTTTCTTAACTTCTGATTCCTGGTACGGGATTCTTTTGTTTTTCTTTGTAAATGGAAGACTGCATTTTAAATAAAACTAACATCCTTCCCACTTGTGGGGAGTGCTTAAAACCTTCTCTGTGAAATTTGCCAAACCATGCTACCTAAAATGTAGCAGTGAATTCTAGACTATAAATCTGAGTCTTTAATTTCTAGCTACTTTGGAAACTTGGAAGGCTGTGGTGCTGAGCTACACAAACAGATTCGAGAGTCCTACTATCAGCTTGTTTTGTTCCTGGTAAATTCTGTGAAGGGATTTAGTACAATTAATGACAGGTACAGTACCTTGCTTGCATTACTTATGTGAGATTATTTTTTTTTTTTGTTCTTCCTCACCTCTTCCCATGTAATTTGTTATTGCTTCATTCTTTAATTAAGTTTGCCTGTACCTTTCATTATTTACAGAACTAAATAGGGAACCTTGATCTTGTGATCAAAAATGACCTTTTTATTAATACTTTGTGGGAAAGCACAGTAAATTTATCAATGTTAAAACCTTGAGTTATTGTGTTCTGTAGTTATAATTCTTCAGTGTGTTTCTGAAGCTTTGCTGTAAAATACTAGAAATAGCAAATTTATTTACTTGGCAAGAGTAATGCCACAGTAAACACCACAATTCTCCAACCATGATTTACTGTTAAAGCTCGTGTTTTAGTAACATTCTAATTAGAATTGTTGATATTTATAGCCAGGTGTCCTAAAGAAACTAGAATTTTGTGACTGTAAGTCTGTTTCCCTGCTAATAACTTCCAAATCCTTTGTCCAGTTTCAGCTGAACATGGCAAAGGTTTCAAAGAGAACAAGTTCCTGCAAACATCAGGAAAACCTATTGCAGGGAAGAGACAGACCCTCTTGCTAATACTCAGGCTATTAGCATAAGCTCTGTTTCATCTGGATTCATAGAGGATATCATCTTTGTTTCAAATTGGCTATGCTTCTTGCTGAATTTTGTCAGTTTATGCATTAATAAACCTGAGTTTCTGCCATGTAGTTAATTTAATGCAGAGTAAAGCCTCGAAATCGGCGTACAGTGATTGCCTGCCCTTCCTCCCCAAATACGCTGTTTCAACTTCAGGTTAGAGCTGTCATGTTTTACTGTCGTGTGTTTTTATTTAGATCGTTGCTTCCTGCCTTATCATGTGTGCAGACAACTCTCCTTCACCTTTTGGATATGAGTTGGGAACCAAGCGATCTCTCCTTTTTTGTTGAGATTCAATTACCACATCTTCTTATGACTACATCACAAGAAAACATAAGTATTCATGACAGTGTCATTTGGTGAGTCAGGAAGAATGTAACTTTCACGAGGTACTAACTATTGACACCATTTTTACCAAGAAAGGCTCCTGAACTTTGTGCTGGAACAAGCAGTGAAAGTACCATTAACAAATATGGCATAATTTTGGCCAATATCCAAGGGCTTAACTGAAGTATTTGAAATTTTTTGCAGTATTACTAGTGCAAAAATTATTAAAATTTTGTCTTTAACCTGATTCTTGCTGGAACACTTCACTTGTTTAGCAGTGTAGCAGGAGGTAGATAATGCTGTTTCTTGTCTTGATAAATATCAAATGCTTGCATGTTACAATTTTATCATAGTTGTACTTCTTACACATAAGCAAATGTGAAGGCCAAAAAGCTTTTCAAATGTCTTATCTGATCTGCTAGCATTACCAAAAGCAGTTTTCTAAATGTAGATTTTTCTGATTTTACATTATGGTCCCCTTATATATTTTAAAGCTTGTCACAGAGGCAAGAAACAGGTGTCTATATGGTCATTTATTAACCAAGTGAACTGGAGTTCCCACAATTCTGTTTTTATTAACATGTTCTAGCACTTTGTTCTTACTTAAAAAAAAAAAATCCCAAATCATATTAGAGGGAAATCTGATTGCATTCAAACTTAATTTTGAGCTTGTTTTTCTTTTAGTCAGTGGAGTGAAGAAGATGAAATTGCAGACTACAAGCAAAACTGTGAGTGGATGGATGAATGTCAGGATGTAATGTTTGAGACCTGGTATGAAAAGATAGCTCAAGCTGACCCTGAGAAGCAGAGAAAGGTAACCTCATAATTTGCTTGCTTATCTGCAGAAGGGTTAAAGAGGAGACTTCTAAAAGCCTAAAGGAGAGAAAGAAATCTGGCATAAACTGATTTTTCATGAGTTGGATCCCTGGCTCCCTGTAGCCTTCAAAAATCTAAAATTATTAAAAGAACCCCATCCTTTTTTTAGACAAAAATTCTGATTTCTGTCTAAAAAGAACTTTCTCAAAGTCAGAAAATAATACTCAAGTAAATTATGTCCATTTATTTCTCTAGATGCACATGTTTGTTGCTCGTTACTGTGACCTGTTAAATGTGGACATATCCTGCGATGGCTGTGATGAAATTGCCCCATGGCATCGCTACCGCTGTCTGCAGTGCAATGACATGGATCTGTGTAAAACTTGTTTTCTTGGTAAGAATCATTAGAAAAACCCTCAAAACCCTATTCTTGAAGGTAAAATAGTGTCTTCTAAAATATACATAAAATAGAGCAAAATACATTTCTTCTGGATGTTTTAGAAATGTTAAGCTTTTCTTTTCCTTATCTGAATGTGAACTTGAAATTAAGAAAGATCCTTTATCAAAAAGGAAATCTTAAAATACTTCTTTACAGGTGGAGTAAAACCTGAAGGACATGAGGATGACCATGAAATGGTTAACATGGAGTATGCCTGTGATCACTGTCAAGGAGTTATCATAGGTCGGAGAATGAACTGCAATGTGTGTGATGACTTTGACCTTTGCTATGGATGCTATTCTGCAAAGAAATACTCTGACAGGTATTAAATATGTGATTTTGTTCCCCCACTTCACTTGGCAGAAAAGCAGTGATTAGCAACTAGGTAATGGGTCATTCTCGTGTTTCGTGTTACTTCCTGGAAGGTTGGGTCTGACATCAGAACACCTCATTGGTGTCCTGTGGGGAAACATAGCAAATATGTGACCTGTTCAGGCAAAATTTCTGTAGGTTGAAAACCTCTGAAGTAACACTGTAGTAATCGTTTTCTAGCCATGGCTGTGAAAATTGCAGAAGGAGAGTAACCAACCCTGAGTGTAAGATAGAAGTGAACAGTGGTGTGGTTTGATGATGTAAGTTTCAGTGCTTGACACCAAAGATCTTAACAAATTTAATTTCTAGAGCAGGAGCCCTTGTGGCACTTCTGGTTCTATTAAATGAGCACTAGCGAAGTCATTGAGTCTCTTGACAGCACTTGAAGGTCTATGGTTTGAAACTCTGGAATGTGTTGGGTTTGTCATAGTTTTTTGTAAAGGTGTCATGTTACTAACTACATTGGTTAGCCAGAAAGTGGCTGCATTTCAAAATGATGTACCTTCTTCTTTCAGTCACTTGCCCACTCACAGCATCACAGTGTATCCGATGGTGACTATTCGAATCAGCGACCGACAGAGGCTCATCCAGCCATATGTCCACAATTATTCCTGGCTGTTGTTTGCAGCTTTGACTCTGTACAGTGCAGATTTGGCAAACAGGGAGGAAGTAGAAGGAGAGAAACTAGATTCACAGGTCCTCAGTCATGCCAGAGTTCTGCAACATCAGTGCATACAGCTCATCGGAGACTGCTTGATGAAAGCACAGCACGGAAAAGGTGAGTCAGCTCCTCCTTCACTGAAACAATGTTTTCTAGCAAGCCAGAAAAGTCACTGATTACTCACACTGAAGTTTCCAAACCAAAGGGGAAGCTACTGTGTACTTCACTGAGAATAACTGTTTATGTAGAAAGCAAATGTAGAACAAGTGTTGTCCAGGGTCACTGGAACATGGAAAATAGGGTGCTTGAGAAAGTTAACTTTATACTTACATAAATATTGAAGACAACTTGGCAACTCTTTGTTTGTTTTTCCATCTTAGATGTTGTATCAATGAGTATAGCTTCACGTTCTGTTCCTAATGTGTTACTGGCAGTTGAAGGACTTGAAGGAAAGCAAATAACTTGGTGGAAAATGTTTTTTGTTCTGCATCTCTTGGCAAGAATTTTTTAACCTTATTTGTGGTATTAGAGAAGTTTCTGGGGATGATGTCCATTTGCCTGGAAATTAAGATTTCTGTGAACTAAGACCTACTACAGAAAATAGGGTGGTACGATAGAGACCTATGTTGAATATATCAAAAATTCTAGAGTCCAGTTCAAATAAGTTTACTGGTAGTTTTTTTTGAGCATCTCTAATATGGCTGAAATACCACAACCACCAAATACTTCTGCATACTCACTTAATCTGTTTGTTTTTAACATACTGTTTTATTGTATAAATATTTAAGTGATCAGAAGATTAAAAGCTAAGACAAGCTTCCTTTACTTTTCATAATTTACACTGTTGGGAGGTATCTCTAATGCTTTCTTAAATTAAGACCTCTGACCCAGTGGTGTCTTTGTGAAGTGGAGAATGTCACCACCTGTTCATCACTATTATTTAATGGAATTACACTATTATTTAATGGAATTACACTATTATTTAATGGAATTACATAATAAAGTGAACATGATGGTGAACATCTTTTCTGATGGAATTGATACTCAAAAGAAGAGTGTGAGGGGAAGTTTGCAGTTCTCTTTCAAAGTACTTCAGTTCTGCTTTTTGACTGTTGTCGTGGTTTAAGCCTGACCAGCAGCCAGACACCACACAGCTGCTCACTCGCCCTCTCTGGCCTGGGGGACTGGGGAGAATTGGAGGGGTAAGGGGAGACTCATAGGTTGAGATAAAAACAGTTTAATGATTGAAATAAAAAAATAATAGGAAGTACAAACAGGTAATGCCCAATGTGATGGCTCACCACCTGCTGCCTGATACCCAGCTCGCTCCTGGCTAGTGATCCTGAAAAATTAAGATCCTGAAATTGCAATCCCAGAAGCGAGAGGGAACCCCCTCCTTCCTGGCTGATCCTCCTTTATCTACTGAGCATGACGTTACATGATGTGAAATATGGCATTGGCCAGTTTGGGTCTGCTCCCTCCCAGCTTCTTGTACACCTGTGCACGGGTAGGACATGATAGGACATGGGGAGCTGGAGAGTCCTTGATCTCTTAGCATCAGTGGAAAAATCAGCATATTATCAACATTCTTCTCATACCAAATCCCATACTGAATCCAAAGCACATCACTATTCTGGCTACTAAAAGAAAAAATTAACTCTATCCCAGCTGAAACCTGGACACCTATCTTGCCACTCAACAGCTAAATAGCTTTTATAACTTTCTTGCTTTCAGGTCCAAAAAATTTAGCTCTCCTCTGCATGTTACCAGAAGGTGAATCCTTCTCAGAGAACGACGCTGTTTCAGTCAGTCCTCCCACAGATGGTGTTCCAAAAAGTCATGCTGGTGATAAAGCAGTGAAAGGAAGAAATGAGAAACCAAGCACAGGCTCTTTTATGCACTGTAATGTAAGTACCTGTTATTTCCAGAACCCCTGATATCAATTAGGTGTGTGATCTTCAGGAGCTTAAACATACTATTCTGGATATGCGTCTGAAGTAATGGAGAGTAATGATTTCATTTGTAGGTTAAAGTTGGGGGGCAAGGAGACAGTTGTTGGTTCATTCATTTTTATTTTTTTTATTAGATTCAGCTGATCAAGGACAAAAGCATCACCTTATGTTCTTACAGGCAGCTGATTCACAAAAGCATTGGATGGAAAGGGCAAAGATTGTTCTTTCTGGAAGGGTTGTTGTTTCCCCTAGTTGTTAGTACTGTTGAGGTTTCCTACAGTTTTGGAGAGTGTATAAAACTATTACAGTGTAATAATTTTATTGCACAGAAATACAAGCAAAATAGAAAAAAAGTATTTTCACTGTATGAAAGCTTAAGACATATATATACATCAAGAAATTCTTAACTGATAGAGGGTGTTGATAATCGAGATAAAATGTTTATCAAACACAGATGACTGGCTGCTTCCTTCCATGGTCATTTCTGCAGGTATTAAATTTTGTTTTAATCTTTTAGTGCCTTTGTTTTATTTTTAGGGGAAAGGACATACTCGCAGTGAAATCCAGTCTCCTGCAGAAGATAAAGTAGGAAAGCCAGGAAGTGAAAGCAAAGCTGTCTTTGCAAAGAAATCTGTTTTGAGACAAGAGTCAGACGTGTCTGGGGATGATAATGTTTCTCCAACAGGTAAAAAATTATCTCTTGTTTTCCCTGTCACAGAAATATCCATTCAGATGCAAAACAAACAGCTGTATTTTTTTATTTCTAACCCATTTTTGTGTATTTGCTAATGTCTTTAATGCAGGCAAGCTGTCTGCTTTGTAAAAACCTGCCAAGCATACGGCTTTGAACAACTACTACCTTACAGTCGGTTTAAAGGGTTCTAGATATCAGAGTAGAATTCCACCAGTACATACCCATGTATGTGGAGATTATAGTTCCTGTTGATCTAAGACAGTATTTCTGTATTCTTATGTACTTGGAACCAGAAATTGTCTTATTCTATTAAAGAGTAGCATTGTAAGAATTATGATAGTTAAATGGATCTGTCTGTAGTACTCCCCTTTGTTTTTTAATAGATGGTGTAAATCTCTTTACCTACTATCTTTTATACACTTGCTTTTCAGATTTTAATAACATTTTTTTAAAAGATTTTTTTATTCTGAGATTGTACTTATAAAAAACAAGCTATCATTTATTTTATTTTTAATGTCATTTGGGGGATTTTCTTATTTTGTTTTAATTTAAAAAGCAGATGACTGCCTCTCAGAGGATTCAGCCCAGAAGCAAGCAGAGAAGGTTTTAATACCTAGCCAGGAACAAGTTTTTGCTGAATGCTCTCAGAAGAGGATTCTAGGATTGCTGGCAGCTATGTTACCACCTTTCAAATCAGTTAGTTCTTTTTACTTTCAATCTGTGTGTTTTTCTGGTGTTACAAATAACATGAAGAAAATTCATAGCAAATTAAATGTGGGAGACGGGCTCTTGTTGCTTATGTGTGTAAAATGTGAATCAGAATGTCTTAAGACATTTCACATTACTAAGGAATGTTAGGGCTTATTCCTGGGTGGGGGGAGCGGGAAGGGAATTTTAATTTACCTTAAAAGCAGTCAATCTTAGCTGTTCAACACTTGCAAAGTTTAAATCATCAATTTAGGTTTATGAGTCAGGTCAGCTTAACAGGTCAACAACTGAAGCAGGAACCTGGTTTCTCATTTCCTTTGGCCCCCTTTGAAAGAGTATTGCAATGCATATTGCATATGTGCTATGACTTTGACTGAAAATCTTTATTTTCCCTGCCTTACTGAGATTTTTCTTTTTTTTTTTTTTTTTTTTTCTTTTTTCTTTTTTTTTTTTTTCCCTTTTCTTTTCTGGTAGGGCTCCACAATGTCTCTGATCAACCTGGAACAAATACTTCCACTGATGTTTCAGGTTGTAATCTCAAATGCTGGCCACCTAAACGAAACTTACCATTTAACATTAGGCCTTCTGGGCCAGTTAATCCTGAGACTTATGCCTGCAGAAGTGGATGCTGCGGTGGCTAAAGTTCTTTCAGCCAAACATAATTTGTTTGCTGCGGGAGATGGGTCTACAGTGCCAGGAGGATGGAAGACAACTCATCTTCTGTTCAGTCTGGGAGCTGTGTGTTTAGACAGGTGCTTTTTACTTTAAACTTATTAGTTACTCTATGATGACTAATACTAATTTTTCTTTCATGTGTGCCACATGCACAGAGGCTTTTTAGTAGAAAGTCAATTAAACCTGTACCCTGATCATGGAAAGGGCTTAGCATCTGCAGCCTTTGTTGTAGTGAGAATTTCTTAATTTCCCTCCAAAAGAAGGCTGGCTGTCGAAGAGTGGTTTAATTTTCTGTGCCTGCCTACATAGCATGTTATGGTGGAAGGAGTAAGGTTTGGAAACTTCAAGGAAAAACAGAGTACAGTCCTATATTTTTTTATTACATTAATCCTCTCCCATTAATTACATGTCTCTTGTGTAACGGGAAAGGAGGAGAATGTGTCATGTGCTAGCTATCACCAGTGCTGAGTTCTGGATCTGGCCCTTTTATGTAAGAGCATTAGAGAGAATTTTGTATAATAAAATTGCACTGGAAACAGCAAGGAGGGGCAGGGCACATGTTCCATTTTGAAGATCTTGAGAAATCTCTTAAGCATTCTAAGATTAATATTATGCCTGTTAAATGTGACAGTGTTATATTTCCTTGTAGCTATGTTTCACATGGAAGGTTCATAAACAAATAGAAAACCATATGAAATTTGAAGGCAGGATACCCAGAGGATCAGCTGAGGGAAAGGATTTTCTCAAAGACTAACTTTAGAGCAAGGAGGCTAGTCTCTAGATCATTTGTGTAGTCCACAGAGGGAGAGCAGGTAGTCATGTATGTGGGAAATAAACCACTTGCTGCTGTGCAAAGAAAAACTGCTGAGCAGTAAACTAAAATTAGGAATTAAATGTGACAGTGTTCAGGCATACTTTGGTTTGGGACTGTAAATCCTTTAAGAAAACAGAGCAGTATTTATGCTCTAGTGATAAAAAACGAAACAGAATTCATGTGTCAGCTGACATGAAAGCTTCAAATATTTGGAAAAACAGTTACTATATGAAAGCTATAGCTATGACAGATTAACAGTGATACACTGTCTTGAGGAAAAGTAGTTTCAGGTAAGTTTGTAGTCAGCCCTCCTAATACAGACTGCTCTTGCTTTCCAGTCGTGTAGGTCTGGACTGGGCAAGTTCCATGGCAGATATTCTTCGATCTTTGAATTCTTCTGCACAGTGGCACAATGTGATTGCTGCTTTCACTGACCACTGCATTAAGCAACTGCCCTTCCAGCTAAAGCATACCAATATCTTCACTTTATTGGTGCTGGTTGGGTTTCCTGAGGTAAGTGACCTGTTGATACTAAAGGAAAAAAAATTGGTTAGAGCTTTTAGGTTTCTTTTTCTAAACACTACAGATTTCATCTATTGGGGACATCCATTATAAACTGTCAAAACACAGTGTATGTCCGAGTTCACATCTTTCCACTTGCACACAATTAATATTTAGCTAATGAACAATGATGTTGCTGGTTTTGCCTTGCACTTCTTTGAGTGGTACTTAAAACTATCACAAGAAAACCAGCTTCCTACATTTGAGTATCAAAAAGGGCTTTTTGTGCAAGCAAAACAATCCAGTCTCACTCATAACTCTGATGTATTACCTATGTAGCATTAAGTTGGTTGTTGCAGGCATTTTTTATAGAAGTGAACTGCAAATACCTGGCAGTGAGCGGATTGTTCAGGTAAAAAATACAATACCAAGTATAAGCAGACGTCACCAATATAAAAGATGACTGTGTATTTGCAAGTGAGTTTTCCAAATAATAACTGAATCTTTTGCTGCGATTTCAGGTGCTGTGTATGGGGACTCGTTCTGTGTACATGGATAATGCTAATGAGCCTCATAACGTGATCATCCTGAAGCATTTCACTGAGAAAAACAGGGCAGTTGTAGTAGACATCAAAACCCGAAAGAGAAAAACAGGTTCTTTGACATTTTTATTTTATCAAAGAATCACAGAGAGTATTTCCTTACAGTTTCTTAGGGGTACCCAAAGGCATATTTTAACTAGACCACTTTGTGCCAGTCTGCAGAGTTTGAATTCCATTATTAGCAAGTCATACGATTTTCTGCTTATAGGTTAAACTTTGTGAAGCTTCTGCGGTAAAGATTATGGAGATTATTTTCTTTTTAGAACTCCGACATTTATTTTTATTCAGAAGACGATTTAGGAACCTGTTGAGACCAATTTTTTAATTGAGAAATTTCAGAAATAGGCTTTTGATGAAGCAGTTGTTTCTGTTTTGAGATTTGCTTGCTCCTTGTGTCTTATCCTTTACAAAGATGTGCTTCATGTTTTAAAATAATTGCAAATTTTAAAAATGTTCATGCTGCCTCTGTAGTATAGGAAAAGTACTCAGCCTGAACATTTTTGGGATAGTCCATTTTGTTGCTCAAAAAATACTTTGCATATTTATGAAGTGCCTGTTTCTACTGTGAGCGAGATGTGCTACCTACTAGCAAATGAAGACCAAGAACAAATACACACACCCATTATCCGTTGACTGCTTCTGAAATGATGCTGCGTCAGCTGTTTACTCCTGGTCCTGTTATAAAGCATGCTGTGAGGACAGGCCTAACTTGTTTAATCATGTGCTTTATAAAATGTCTTTCTTGCTGTCCTCCTGTCTGGAAGAACTTTTCAGAACAGTTTGGATACCCCTAAATTTTGAGACAAAATTTAAAAGGAGCTATACAGCATGAAATAGTATATACTCCAGGAAATGTGTCTGGATATTTTAGAATAATCCATTCTAGGGCACATTGGTAGAGTGTGTTGGCTATCATGGTGTCTAAAGGCTATTAGAAAACCCCGCAAAAAACAAAACCAAAAAACCCCCAGCAAAACCCACCGGAAAAAAAACAACAAAGCCCCAGAGCTAGATCTTGCCTCATGGATCCCATTCATTGTACCAGAGAGAAATTTCTTCCTGTATTTCACCTTGTTAAAAGTTAGTCAAGCTATAAACATTTAACATATAACAAATCACTTGGATTTCTATGAGTGAGAGCTTTCCACTTTGGCATATATTGTGAATTTAATAAAGCAAAGGTGGTACTAAGATTTGACTATTGAAGTTGTTTAGAAGACCCTTGGAAAAATCAACAGACTACACTGCTTTTTGATATTGAAGAAAGATTTGAATATAAAAGCTTTTTTTTTTTCTTTTTTTTTACCATTGACATTTTAACAGTAAGATCAACAAGATCTATTTCATCATATCAACTACAGGTCAGAATTTTCCCCATTTTAAATGTAAAATACAACACGTGCTGCTTTTTGTGCTGTACTGTTTATGTGCAAATATGTGCAGACAATCAACTGTTGCTAGAAGTTACCTAGGGGTTTTTTAACTTGCACTGGAAAATGAAATATTTGATGAATCTGAGAGAATTTTAGTGCAAGACCATTATTAGAATGTACTTCATGTATGGATCATGTTCATCTCTCAGCCTACTCATATCTGCTGATAAGAGATGATTTCACAACATTTTAAGATGAACCTAGTGAATTGTGGTTTTTCTCTCGTAGTGAAAGACTATCAGTTGATTCAGAAATGTGGACAAGAAGGCAGTGATTCCCAGACCCAGCTGAGGCAGTACCTCCAGCACTTTGTTCTTATATCCACGCACCTTCTGCAAACCACCATGGACAGTAGCTATGCTGAGGCAGTGGAAGCAACTTGGGTCTTGTCTCTCGCTCTAAAGGGGCTTTACAGAACGCTTAAGGTATCTTTTGCTTGACACATAGTTTATAATAGATGAATAAAAGTTTATATTCTACCTTGAGCTACAAGAACTTGAGTGTTGACTAAGCACATCGGGGAACTAAAGTTAGTTTCTCTCACAGCTGGTCCTTTTATCCTCTGTCTGTAGGGGATTGAAAATGTTGCTAGGCTTTAAATACCATTTGTGAGTCTGAATTGAAAGTTGAATCTCTTTTCCTCTTTGGGGGCCGGCCATTCATGAAAGCTGAAGAAATTTACATGGATAACACTTTATGAAGTGAAGCTGACTTGCCCCTTTTTTTGCTACTGAAGTATTTGAGGAGGGGATCTGTATTTATTTGGACTAACAGAGCAAAACAGATATCCAGTTACAACTCTGTGTGTATCATAGATGATACTCAAGGCATTTTAAGTGAGGATTTGTATTTTGGGGTTTTTTAGGGACATGAAAGAAAAATATTCCCAACATAGTTTGAGTAGGAAATTTATCTAAGGCTGTGTGATAAGGCATTGCAAGCATTGTGATCATTGTTCCCTCTTTCCTTATTTTTGTGTGTGTGTGTGTGTGTCTGTGTGTCTGTGTGTAGATTCATGCCTTTAAGGAGATCCAGGCTGCTTTTCTTCAGTCTGGTTTACTCAAGCTTCTAGTGAAGAAATGTAGCAAAGGAACTGGTTTCAGTAAGACCTGGCTTCTCAGAGACTTGGAGGTAAGAAGTGTTACCTTTTGTAAAAAGTTAGGCTTCACACAGTGGCATGAAAGGTTATGACACTGCACTTCTCTTTTGTAAAGAAAGTGTCAAGAGTATTTCTAATTAGACTTAATAAAAACATTTACTAACTATATGCCTGAATCTGCCTTCCTCTGTCCATCATAGCTGTGCAGATAATAGTCTAGCTTCGTTAAAGCAGGAGCGGGTTTTAATTAATCTAGTCGTATCTGAAAGAAATTTGCAAGATGAGGCATTAAATCACCTACTCAGTTTCTTTTATGAATTGTATTTAGACTATTCTTGAAAATTCCATTCTTTGATTTAAAAAATAATAATTAATCTCAAAGAAAAACATTACTTGCATTACTCACTGACATGTACAAGGTATTACTGCAGTGCAATACGGGCAGATCAATATGCATGTGAGCACATTCTTTCTGAATGCTTGTTAGTTACTGGAAGATGAGTGTGGTTCGACTGTTTTATCGCAGGCAAGAGTTGTGTTAGTTTGTACTTAAGACGGTAGCAAGGAGAGAGAGTAAAACCCGGGATTTCCTCTGAAAATTTGCCCCAAGTGGTTGGTTAGAAACACTGCAGAATCAGAGCTGGACTTGTAGGTTCTTCCTGCCTCCTGACCTACAGCCAGAGGACCAGCCCTGACTGAGAAGCGTCCCACCTGCCTCCCTTTTGGGCAGCAAAGTACCAAATGAATGTTCAGCCCTGCGCACTAAAATGTCTCGCCATTCCTCTGCCCACAGCTGTGGCTGACACAAATTGGAGGACCAAGGAAGCGTGTAACGTCATTTTCTTCCTGTTAGGAGTATAGTGTTGTTGGCTGTGCTGAAGCCAAAGGTGTGTTTTCAAAGGAGGAGAGTGTGTAGTGGCATCACTGGCTTTTTGGTGATAGTCACCACTGCTGTGTTCTTGTCTAAGAATCCTCAAACATTTGATGTACCGAAATGATTAAATAATTATTTTCTTCATGTTTTTACACCTGTGGCTAATCACTTTTCTTTGTAGCGGCTTGGAAGGTGTAACTCGTTTGTGAAGTGAGAAATGGTTTGGTTTTGTGATTTAGGGGTTTTATTGGGGTTTTTTTAGGTGCTGCTTCTTTTTAGAATAGCATGTGTTAAGCACTGTCCAAGTCTTATAATGTTCTTATAAAATGCTGATTGCAGATACACCAATAATATCTACAGCTGTCACACCATATGTTACCTCTTTTCTGTGTAGATTTTGTCAATAATGCTGTATTCCTCAAAGAAAGAGATCAGTTCCCTGGCTGAACGCGAGGATACTGAACTGGAGGAAAGGGAACAAGATCAAGATGTAGAGCAACCCATTGTTGGTCCCGTTGATTTAGAGCAGAACAAACTTGATCCTCTGGAGGGTTTGGATGAAGCCACCAAAATATGCTTCTTGGTACTTAAATTTTACCTCCTTTTGAAGTTACTGTGAATTTGCTAGTTGCATAAAATATTTGGTAGTTTATGTGGCCATTTTTCTTTGGAATTTACAGAATGTGGGTCTATGATTTCAATGTATAGTTATCTAAAGGAAATAAACTAGAAGTACAGTAATGAACACTACAAAATCATTATAAAGCTTTCTGCTAAATTACTTTTAATTTTTTACTAATCCAGATATTAAGTTCATTAATTGTCTACCGATATGATAAGTAGGAAAATAATACCTAGGTCATCCTTAAAGGAACTAATCTTTTTTTCCCCTGAAATGTCTCTTTTTTTTTTTTTTTTTTTTTGTCTCCTTGCTCAGATGACACATGATGCACTTAATGCACCTCTCCATATTCTTCGAGCCATGTATGAGTTGCAAATGAAAAGAACAGAGTCTTTTTTCCTGGAAGTTCAGAAGAGGTACGTGAAAGACAGGGTCCAGCAGAAAAACAAAGTTCCTAGATGTGGGGGGTAACCCAAAATCTAATAGGTGCCAATAGAAATTGATCCAAAGATACTATTTTGTTTCAATGTATGAAAAAGTAAGGAAATAAACTCCTACTAAGTTCTGTTTACGGGAACAAGTCACTGTCTTCTAAAATACATTGCATGTTCTTTTCACTATGATAATTCCCCTGTGAATATCTACTGTGTCTCTTAAGTTACCCTAACTGAGGAAGAATAGAGAGCTTATGTGAGGTTTCTAGTCATCAAAGCATGTTGTGGAGCCACCATGTTCTCACAGAGATGAGGAATTGTATAACATTTAAAACCTCTAACTTGTTAGAACAGGGAAGCTAGTTAACATAATACGATAAAAATAGGTAGATTTTAATGACTCTTTCTCAAACAGAAGGTGGGAAGATTGAATTTACATTTAATTGCACAAATATAGTTTGCATTACTTTTGAAACATTTGTGGTGTTTTTTTTTTTCTTTTAAGGTTTGACGGAGATGTAATTACAATAGATGAGAGGATCCGAACCCTGGCTCAGAAATGGCAACCCAGCAAGCGTTTGAGGTTGGAGGAGCAGAGTTCAAAAGCAGTAGATACAGATATGATAATCTTACCATGTTTGGTACGTACGTCTCCACAGAAGGGAGCAGTTGTGAAATAATTAATTTAGGCACTGAGTAACTTCAGTTTTTTTTAGTAACTTCAAACCTGATGGGGGTTTTGTTTTGTTGTTAATGTTTTATGTCAAAATGAGCAGATATAACAAGAAACAAGTATTTATTTCTTGAAATTTCTTCCTTAAGGAAGTAAGAGAACTTGATTCTCAGGTCAGGAAAACAAATTGTGATTGCACGCTGTAATTTCCTCCCCTCATATGAGAGATTGTATCTAATTAAGCTTATGCTGTTAAGTGTTACTGCAGTAGCATATTATTGTTATCTTACAGTAATTTCATCAGGACAAGGAAGCAATGAATTTTTCTTGTAAAGTAGGCACTGCAGTTGCAATCTTTAGGTTTTGCATTCAATAGCATGGTCTCACAGCCCTGGAAATGCCCACCCTGGAAGTTCTCTGAACTTAACTGAACAAAGCCTTGATTTTGAAGTTGGCTCAGCTTTAGGTCGGATTTGGACCAAAGGATCTCCAAAGGTCCCTCCTAACTTGCTTTATTCTGTGTCACAAATAGCATGGCACTTTGTTGCTTTACTTCTGTAGATCAGCTTAAATCAACGCTTCTGGTGAGATTCTAACTGCTGTTTCTGCTTGTGTGTACAGCCATGAATGCATCAGTGTGTAGTGAAATCTGTTGACATGAACAGTCTTGCTGAGGAATTCTGTCTCTGCAGGGGCATGAGGCAGAATTCTGTCTCTGCACATCTGCATGTGTTCTTTGATGCATCTGATTTTCAATATGTAAAAGACAAATTCATTTGTAAATTTAGCTTGCAGTCTGTTGGACTGATCAGATCTCCAAACATAACGAAGTAAGTTTTTCAGAGCCTATTTTCAAACTTGCATTTCTTTTTTTGCAGTCAAAGCCTGCGCTATGTGATAAAGCAACAGAAGAAACCAATCCGGTCGCCCAGAAACTGATAACCAACACAGAGAGTGATCTACAGCTTAGTTATGCCAAGCAGCGTCGCACTAAGAGTTCAATACTCCTGCACAAGGAGCTGGACTCTAGAAGTAAAAAGGCTGTGAGGGACTACCTGTATCGTGTCAATGAGGCAACGGCTGTTCTTTATGCCAGGCATGTGCTGGCATCATTGTTAGCTGAGTGGCCAGATGATGTGGCAATAAATGAGGAAATCCTAGATCTTAGTGGCCCAGCCCATATGACGTACATACTGGACATGCTCATGCAGCTAGAGGAAAAGCAGTTATGGGAAAAAGTAAGTGGATTTCACTTATGCATGTGAACAAGCTCTGTGCTTATGTCACGAAACTCTAACAACACTTGCAGTTCCTTGTTTAAACTAAATTGAAACTCCACAATTTAAATTAGTTCTGAAAAAGCAGTTGGAATCTGTCAGTGTCTTAATGTACTGATTTTGTTAACAGAAAATGGAAAAACTAGCTCCGTGGAGACAACTCTTTCAGTTATGAAAGAGCTGTATGGCAAAATTAAATCTTACAGGGAAATTGGTAAACTAGACTTACATTTTGAAAGCTGCTTTTTGTTAGATCTCAGTGTGTATATTGTAATACCTACTGCTCCATCGATGAGCTGACTGTTGCTGTGGTGGAAGTGATCTTGGAATTATAACAGCTCAGGGCTTCACAGCACTTGAAGCAAATCAAGTGCTGGGAATCTTCAAAGAAGGAATTAAAAATAAAACAAAGCACATTGGTATGCCACTGAACCAATAGTATGCTTTCATCTGGACTGCAGCATGTGACCTGACTCCCTCATCTCATTTGAGAGAAAAAAATAAAAATAAAAAAAATGCAGTGCAACTGGGAGAGGTCTGCAGAAGAGTGGCAGGGATTATTATAGCCATGGAATAATTCAATATGAGGAACCAACTACTTTTCTTCACCTGGATGTTTGCCCTGTAGAGGCATTGAGGGAGGAGGACTAATGAAAAACTGTCTTCCTTTTTCTTTTTAAAACAGTAAGCAGCATACAAAAGGTAACAGCAAGTGTTATTCACTGGCCCTCCCAGTAAGAAAACAAAGGAGTGTCAAATTAAGTTCGTAAGTGGCAGGTCCAAAGCAAACCAAAAGAACTGGTTCTTGACACAGTATGTCATTGAAATTGTTGCCACAGGGTGTTTATATAGGTTCAGAAAATGACAGGATGAACTGGTAGAATAAAAACCTGTTAAAGTGTATTAAATAGAAATACATAGGCCTTTTCTTAGGCTATTCTGCAAGTGTGTGGAGGTAAAGAACTCATTCAGGGAACTATGCTATGTACTACATTTGTGTTTTAAACTCCTTTTCATTAAGAAATCAATTATTGACTGATGTGGAGAAACCTTTTGGTCTGAGCTGGTATTATGTTTTATAGGAGTTAGAAAATTGTAGGTGAAGAGATGTAACAGGTTGCTATAATGACCTGGAAAGGGCCTCGAGTAGCAAGACTCCTGTTTAAGTGCTCTTGTGCACTTTTGAAAAATAAGAAAAAGTGGAGACTCAGGTTGTCTGAATTATTTAGTGTGTCCTGATAAACTAAATGGCATTTATTTGTCTTTTTAAAGACACAGCTCTTGGGATCTAGTGCTTTCAAACACTGCAGCCACTTAACTGGTACTTCATAACTTCTTATACATGAAGTATACGTTTTGAAGGCTAAAACATAAGATACATTAAATTCAAATCAAAACCTGTAGGTATAGAAGGTAAAGGTGTCTGTTTAGTATGTTAACAAAGATGTTTACTTTCCTTTAGTTTACTGTTAATTACTTTATGGATTAGCTTTGATTCTAGCATTTGCAGAAGGAGATGTACGTAGCTCACAGCTCTCATGTTTTTTTCAGAGAAGATGAAAGATCTGGAACAGGGGACAGAGTAAAATCTGCATTTATGGAGATGACACTTGTAGACATCATTTGTGAATTTGTCTTGTTTCTTGCTAGTAGCTCGATTCTCTCTTCTGAAATGATGTGTGACTGGAAATGACTCATGTCAGTCATCAGCCTATAAGTTTGTAAATGTTGTTTTGATAGCAAATTGTATTTACATGACATGTTACTTCTCCCCAGATTCTCCAGAAAGTACTGCATGGGTGCAGTGAGAGCATGCTAGGAACAATGGCACTGACAGCTTGCCAGTTCATGGAGGAACCCGGAATGGCAGTCCAGATGCGTGAATCTAAACATCCTTATAACAACAATACTAATTTTGAGGTAAGTCGTGCAGCATTACAGTGCAGTGGATTTGCATGACTTGAAGACTAGTTGAAAAACATCAAGTTGGTTGGAGCAGAAGTCTCACAGTGTTCCATGTGTATATCCGTGGTACTTCTGTGCTCGAAGCACCTGTGAAATAGCTGTTCAGTCTTGCTTTTGAAAAAGCTCATGTCAGATGGCTGAGGCATTGCCCTGTAAAGAAATATGTTCAGTAAGGCACTTCAGTGTAGTCCTAATTGAATCACGTGAAAAGTGCATGACTGAAATGGTTTTACTATGCATGTGTTTGAAGCAGATCATATCCTTAAATGGCTTCGGGGCCTTAATGAGCAAATATTTCTACCTTTTACATCCAAAGGTCTCTTTCAGTTGGCCTGCTACTTCCTTGTGCTGTTAGATGAAAGCTCGGAGTCTTTTTTTCTTTTGTATTTCTCATTTTAGACTATTTTCACCTGACACAAACAGTTTTTGATTTTTCTTCTCTTCATATTGTTTGAAAGCATTTTTCTAATATAGTTTGGTAAGTAATTATTGCCTCTGGGCAGTCTTGGGAACTTTCAATTTCCCTGCAGCTCTGACTCTTCTGATTTTTATTTTTAAAATGCATATAAATCTTTAGGTTCTGGCAATGAGATCAATATCAGCAACAATTACTGCTTTGAAAAAAACAAAGCTTTGCTAGCAATTAATTTTACATGCTTAACAGCTAATGCAAACAATAGGCCATGCTTTACATTTCTTAAATTAGCTCCAGATGATGTTTTTTTCCTTTGAAGACATTGTTAATATTTGTTATATCTCCCTTGTTTGTAAGGTGAAAGTTAAGTAGCTTCTTGGTAATACAGTATTACAGTATACAAAGACCATCTGTTTATTTCTCAGGATAAAGTTCACATTCCTGGTGCTATCTACCTCTCAATCAAGTTTGACTCTCAGTGTAATACAGAAGAGGGCTGTGATGAGTTGCTCATGTCCAGCAGCAGTGACTTCCAGCAGGACCGGCACAGCTTCAGTGGGTCTCCACAGAAATGGAATGATTTTGAGCTTCCAGGTGAATATGCAGTGTTTCAAAGTGCAAATGTATAGGATGTTGCTGGTATCCAGGACTCTTGAGAGAACCTACTGAACGATGGCAGTTAAATGTGGATGTTCCTAAGATGTGGGGGAAAAGAAAATCCTTTTCTTGTCTCAGTCTGTTTGCTCTGACATGCTGCTCTTGCATTTGTTTCTTAAAACTAGGCTTATCTGTTGTTCTGCTGCTTGACCTTCTTTTTTCCACACCTTAGTCAAAGCACGCACTTAACTACTGAAAACAAATTTTGATCTTGATTCTGTTCCAACATGGTCCTTGCTCGGCACGATATTCACTTACATTGTTTCTGCCTTGTCTTACTTTCCACAGGAAGCACATTTAAGAAAAAAAAAAAAATAGATAGGCTTATCGCTTGTCTCAATGCTATACTAGTGCTCAGAGCAAATCGTGTGTGCCAATGCCTTGTCTCCAGTTGTTGCCACTGAGCATAGCTGGAAAAAAAAAAAAAAAAAAAAAAAAAAAAAAAAAAAAAAAAAAAAATCAGTCATTTGACTGACAACTTCAGTCTGTGTTCTCTAAGCAGGTTTTTGATAACACAGTAGCAAATGCCAGTGAGCTGAAGGACTGCATGGTCCTGTGCTTCTTATGTTAAGTTATTTGGGGTTTTTTTAACCCAGGGAGTTGCAGGAAGCTTTTGTCTTCAGGTACTGTCAGCAGCAGTAAATAGGTTTAGGAACTTTCTTAGCAAAGCAGTTTGGGTTACAAGGTGCTGTTTAGAAACAAACGTGTACTCTGTAGAAATATTTTGGACTTTTAGGAACTTCTTTCTGTCTTCCTTTTCCTCTCAGATAGTTGCAGAGGTTTGCCAAGAAACTGAACTTTGAGGCTTATTGTTTTGGAGCAGCCTTGGCTGTGAAACTTGAGTTTCACCTTGTGAAACTTCATTTCCAGCCAAGGCTGCCTGGATTAAGGCTCTGGATTTCACTCAGCAGGCCTTAGCTGAAAGCAGGCATTTGCAGGCTTCAGGGCTTTTAATCAGATGGCAGGGCTCTCTCAGGACTCCTAGAAATAGGAGAGAGCGATGGCTTCGCTTCATGATGAAAAGAGAAATGGGGTTTTAGATTTTAATTATTCTTTTTTTTAAATCCTGAAAAATGTTTTCAAAATTTTTCTTCTTCCTGAAACTTTGAAAATTCTGCTTCCCAATGAAAACTAGCATGCTTATCCCAGGGTGATAGGATCTTTCATGGAATGGAGGGAAATTCTAAGTTTTAAGCAGATCTGATATTACAGAGCACTTGATTGTAAAATGGTCAAACATTTTGATAGTTCTTCCACTTTTAAGTGGTTAAGTTTTTAACAGTTTTGTTCCCTAAGGTAAAAGCATGCAATTCAATCTTCTGACATGTAAAAGAAGTGCAACTTTACTTTCACTTTTTTTTAACCTTTTGTTTAAAGGACTGTGAACTTGGCTGCCTATGTAGAAGTTCTTTTTTTCATAAATCATAATTGATCCATAACACAGTTGAAAAAAAGTTTAACTGTGTACAGTATAGAGTTTCTTTAACTCCCTCTTCTTCTATGTAGCTGACAAAAACGTCAGACATTATCCTTTTAAGTATCTTTATACACTGAAAACCGTTCTGCATTTTGTTTCAGCCTCCTGTTTGTCATCCTGTTCTGTGCATGTCATAATTACCAAAAAGTGAAAGATCACCTCTCTTGATGTTATCTAGAATTATTTTATGACAGACTTTCCATTTGAATTGTATTTCAGATAGTAAAACTAACTCAGAAGGTAGTAATGTGAATTTTTTTCCTTCCCTCGTACACAGGAGACACACTCTATTACCGATTTACTTCTGACATGAGTAACACTGAGTGGGGTTACAAGTTTACAGTGACAGCAGGTCATCTTGGAAGGTTTCAGACAGGTGAGCACTGCTCAGAATGTAATGGAAAGGGCTTTTTGGAGTTATTTTGCTGAGCTTTAACAGACTTGTGGTTATTTCTTTTTTTGACTTAGAATTTGCTTTCTCCAGTGTTTTAGAAATAACACGATTAGTTTTGTTCAAGCTGAAACTTGACTAATGTCTCTTATTTGCTGTGACTTTATACTAGAAATACCAAATCTTCACAGACACTTGGAGATAACTATAATAATACCATTTGCATTCAAAGTCTCATTATATGACAGTAATTAGACACAGCATTTAGTAAACACTCGGAGGAGCCATAATTGGAGACAGAAATAATTGTAACTGTGTGTTTAAATCCATTATCCATTAAAATAAGCTGGTTCTGATCTAATTTCTAGATATAACATGGAAAGTTTTGTTAGTTTATTTTAGAGTTTAAATATTATTAATGAAATTGAAGCTGGTGGATGATTTGCAGTCGGCAAAACTCTGCTGCATGTCACATAATAATGAAGACCTGTGTTTTGTTTGCTTTGTTTGGGCAAAACTTTAATTTCAGATAGGATTCTTTCTGGTTTTTGTCTAAGAAAATACTTGTGATATCAAGATGTAATCTAGAATTATCTCAAATTTTGGGGGGTATTTTTCTTTGATATTTCTTGCTTTCCAGAGCAGTACTTAATACAGAGAAAAGTGAATATATGTTTAGAATGGTTCTCTACAGAAGTAATGGCTGTTTGAATTTTTGGATTTTTTTCCCCAGGCTTTGAAATTTTAAAGCAGATGCTGTCTGAGGAAAGGGTAGTTCCTCATCTCCCACTGGCCAAAATCTGGGAATGGCAGGTCGGGGTGGCGTGCCGTCAGACTGGTCACCAGCGTTTGAAGGCTATCCACCTGCTCCTGAAGATAGTGCAGTGCAGTGCCCAGAGGTAAGCGTGCTGGACTACTGTACACTAAAGGCAAAGGGCAGGAGAAGAAAAGGTGACTAAGCTGATGTTGTTTTGAAGCTGAAAAAAACACAATTTGAACTAGGTGTTCTTAATTCGCCTTTCAGACACAAGTCGTAGTGCCTTGATAGCAGAAACTTCTTACGAGTTTAGGTTTTTTTTGTTAAAACATTTTCTCTTCTTTCTTGGCTTTTAAAAAAGGTCCAGTGAATTCAAATGTTGTTATAAAGACAAAAAAATCACCCTGTAACAGGATACATTCCATTTATTTTTCTAGACGTATATTCTCTTTGTATTAGTCATAATTCAGAATTAAGGTGAGGATGGAATAATAAACTGGTGAAATTATGATCTGATTCTCTATAATGTAAATAACTTTAAAATTATTATTTTTAGTTGCACCACTAAGCCTGTAATTGAGTTTTAGAAGGGATAGGTGTGCTAATGCAGAAAAATATATGGCGTGGGTATTTCTTACTAAAACACACATTCAGAAGACTGTTGAGCTCTTGTAGTGTTTTGCAAATGTGTGTAGTCACATTAACTGAATAGAAATGCTGGAAACACAACGATGCTGGAACGCTGACACCTTGGTTATGTCCTTTCAGTTCAGAACAAGCAAAATCATGAAAACAACAGCATCCTACTAGCTTACTTTGCTAAAGAGAAGTCAAAAAGTATATTCACACATAGTAGTAAAAATGGACAATTACATCAAACCATTTCTTGTCTCTGTAAATTTTAGATACACCAATCTACATCCAAGTCTGAAAAACTGATTTTGGTATTACTTGTAATCACAGTTTTGTTATTTTTTCAAGTTGCCTTAGTTTTTTTCATGAGAAAAAAGATACATTGTCATGTGGACAACAAATTTAATTACAACAAGATCAAGTCTATGCTGTGCTTATAATATTTATTATTTTTCTTGTGTTAATTGGATGATAGATTCTGAAATTGAGTTGCCCCCTTTTCCCTCCCTACTGAACGGTATCTGTATGATAAGTGACATTTGTGTTAGCTAGCTTTAATGCTGGAGTAGGAAGGAAGCAAGGTTGGAATTGTTTGTAAAGCTCTTTATCCATTTTTGTCTGTTTGCCCTATACAAGGGCATCACCTGCTCAGTGCTGTAGTTTGGTATTGTACAATTTCAAGCAGTGGAGCTGGAGCATCTAGCAAAGTGATGTATATAGTTTTTTACGGTCCTTATTTCAGGAGACCTCTCAGTTTTAGACAACTCATTTAGACATATTCATGGGTGTGGGGTTTTCTCTGCTGATTCAGATTAAATTCATTGTGCTGAAACACCTGGCTGAATTTAGATTGTAAAATACTTCTTGTGGTTTTTTTCTTTCATTTATACATCGTACTGTCAAAACGGTATGTTTTTGTTCTCTTAAATTGGTTTGGGTTTGGGTTGGGGGGGGGAGTATCCCTCCCAGAAATAGGCATAAGATCATGGTTGCTCACTATTTCATTTAAATTACTTTTTTTTTTTCTTTTTTTCTTTTTTTCCCAGGGACTGTGACCTCACCTTGTTGAAGCCACTTTGGCAGCTCTTCACCCATATGGAAAACAACTTGTGTCATGACATGGCCAAGCCTGGTATTCTCCTTCCTCTCCATCGTGCACTTGCAGAACTCTTCTTTGTTACAGAAAACAGAGTCACTGTAAGCAGTTCCTGTAGCTGTATCCCTCCTCTCCCCAGTGCTGGGAATATGTAGTTCAGTTTTAAACTAAATGCAGTTTTCCTTTATCTTGGCGAAGTTCATCAGAGCTTTAGAAACATTAAATATTTCAGAAACATTAACAACTTCCTCTTGTGGAATCTGGTAGCAAATTCTAATACAGGGGCATGCTGTTGCCTTATCCATTGTGGGATCTTAAGTAATAGTCATGATTCTTCCTTGTATGATTAAGGCAACAGGCCCTAAAGTCACTCTTTATTCTGAGAGGAATGCTGATTTAATAATTAATTTAAAGGTATTTGAATGGGTTTTTTCTTGGGTTGATTTTGAACATTACATATGAACAGTCTGTAATGAACTGATTTCTGTGGTCACAAACTGTGTTCTAGGCCAGGAGAGTCTTGTGTGTCATTCTGATACCTTTGGTTCTTGGGGACTGCTGTAATGATCAGCATTTTAATAGTAATTTGGAGGATGATATCTTTGGTAGAAACGCTGGTATTCACTGAATGCTTTCTGGCTGCAGGAGCTTGGATCTCTACAGGAGTATTTGCTTGCCTTAAATACTGAAGATCATCTTCATCGCTGCACAGCACAGGTAATAAGATTGCACAACCCCAGAGATGTGTGGTTTTGTGATGGTTTTCTGGTAGACAGAGGTAATGAATGATATCTGATTTCCCAGTGGAGTTTTATAAAATAGTGAGGAATGTACTTGGGCTTTACAGTGCCATGACAGGCCACTGAAATTTGTGGATGAACTACACACAAATGCTGTTCTCCTTTAATAGTCAGATGACGTGCCACAAACAGGCTGTTGGGTGTGATCAGGCTTATCTGTTTTACCAAATTAACCTCTCAGCTGCCAAAACATGGAAAAGGGGAAGGGGCCTGGTCTTTCAGCAACTGGAATTGCAGTTGCCTTGCTGAAACTGCCTGGATGTGTGACAATTACCGCACTACCAGGAGGTGACCAGGTAGAAACAGGATGGTTATTTATCTATTTGTTTCATTTCATAGAAGGATTTCTTTACAGTTTTGTCTCGGAGAATCTTTGATGTGACTTTGTTTTTCCTTCTCTCTTCTAGGCCCTGAAAAACATTGCTGCTATCAGCCTTGCCATTAACTATCCGAACAAATCAACAAGTTTCTGGAATGTTTAATACTGGCTCAGGCCGGAGTGCATGGGATAGAGTAGTTTGTCCATAGGGACCTTGGAACAAACATCTTAACTCCGTTCAGGAAAAGTTCCTTCAGCTTCAGTGTATGAGCACTCTGCAGCCTTCCTTCCTTCCACCTTGATGTAGAATTTGTAAAAGTAAAAGCGCACTTCAATGAAAAAGCACATCTTGAAGTAACTCACGCGTCGCCTACAGTTATGTATGCACATATTGTAGCATGTTAGAGTAAACAGAACAATATTTTTTTTATTCAGAGGAAGTAAACGCAAGAAGGTAGCTGAAGTATGAGAATGGAAGGACCCCGCATTGGTATCGTCTGCTCCCAAGGAAACTTGATTGATGGAATGTGACAGCTTTGAAAATACTGCTGAACTCAGAGTGATGCCATCAGCAGCATCTACTATATATCATTGAAGTGAAACAGGCAAACCAGAATCTGGTGGGCTGATGGTCCACGCTTGAATCCTTTTGTGTTTGCTTTTGCTTTGAAGGCTACTACCCAAGGAAAAGAACTTGTAATTCTTACTAAACTACAGGTTGTAAAACAAATTCTGGGTGATTCCAATAGCAGTTAAAGGATTCCAGTTTCAGAGCATCCTTGTGCAAGAGGTTAATGTTTCTCTTGTTCTTTGATTCGATCAGCTGGATCATCTATTCTTACCTTAATTTATCTCCAATGCGTTATTCTAAATAATACATTATTCTAGAGCAGAGAGCAAAGGCTGGCCTCCGTGCACAAAGCAGCGGTGATATGAAGAACTGAGGAACTTACATGATTCTTGAAGATCACATCTTTACAAGAAATTATTCATGAGGCTTTTTTCTTTTAATTCTTTCAATACTAGTGGCTTAGGAGGTCCTTCTCGGCAACGCTGGGAACCCAGACTCCCAGCATTCAGGATGGGGGTTAATGATCAATCCAGTCTTATCTTACAGAGCAATAACTGCATTAGTCTTAGTGAACATGGAATGAACTGCAGACCTTCTATGCTAAAATAAATTGGCTTTCTTCCTGCTCAACTATGCTGGTTATTCCCTTTCCAAAGAGTTAAGAACACCACAGGGGGGTGTATTTTGTATACCATTATACAGTACGTAGATCTGGCCTTATCAAGTATGAATGCAGAAAGCTCTTTACGCTAATTATTTTCTTCTTCCCTTCCTTACCTCAACATTAGGATATGAAAAAAAAGGTAACCAAAAGCTTCAGTAGTAACTGAATGCAAGTTGTGTAAAGGCAGTGGCTCTTTCAGAAGGGAATATGCTTATTGGCCTTTCTTGTCCAAAAGGTGAGTGGTGCCTAAATAGCAACCGTGCAGAAGAGCACTGCTTTGGAGGGTGACCTCTGAACTAATGGTCTTATCAGCTGGGGCTGGAATTTTAAAGGTGGTCCAGTCTCCCTCTGAGAGGGAAACATAATACATCCCCCTTTTTTTGAATGGCCTCTAGTGCTGTAGTTAAAGATGTTTTGACTTCTGTTCAGCCAGGTGGGTGCAAAGTGAATACTCCTTCAGGGGATGAGGCTGAATCAGAATGTTTGTTCATCCTGAAAGACCTAAAACTGAAGACCAAGAAGCACTATGCTGAAGCCGGTGCTGTCAGGAATGGAGTGGCCCTCTTGGCAAATGAGAATGCCAGAATTTGGGAGAAGTGTACTATTTATCAAAGACTGAAAGGAGATGGAGAGATGGTGCTCTGAAACCCCTCCTCGAGTATACTGTAGCCGAAGGTTAAAGCCTTCCTTTTTCCTGAATGAGATCACGATGGGAAAGGAATTATCAGAGTTGTGGCTTATCTTTAACGCATGGATCATTTTGTTCCCATGTCGGAGTAATGTATTTGAGTTTGCAATCTCACTGCAGGGGTGTCTGAGAGATCCCTGAGGAACCAACTGTTTCACACTTTCTAATAGCATGAACAGATGCTGAGAACAGGGAGTTGCTCCACCAAAATGAGACACTCTTAAGTCTACTTTAGGGAGTAGTATCGATGGGACAGGTGAGCATTTTGAAATTGCTCTTCTTGAGCAGTAGGACTTTCTATTCACTGCCTCAGTGTGAATCCATGGCTAAGCAGTCAAGGATATGCAATGGGCTGATTTGCTAAGGCATGTAGCATGCTGCTGAGATCTGCCATTTTAGTCAAAGAAGGCTTTTTTCTTTTTTCATATCAGGGATGAAGACTGTAAATAAACCAGTCATAGAACCTCTCATGGCTCTACCATATTTACATTTTTTTCCGTTGGACTGTCTTTTTGCTTTCTGTATGAAGACATGAGGCTGCAAGGATGACACAGGAGTGGCCAGTGTTCCTTACTAGGCGTACCACTTAACTTACTCTACCAGCAGTAACTGGCCTCGTGAGTCAGTCGTCTTGCCCTGAGGGACTGTCTAGGAACAGAGTCCACTAAATATAATTTCTACCCACTAGATGGAACTGAAGGACTGTGACCTGAGTTGACACTGAATCTGTTGCTGCCTTACAACTCAAATCATTCATTATGGATTTTTTAAGAGACAAGAAACACTGATTTTTTCTTTTTCTTCTGAAAGTTTTAAGGAAAGGGGAAGAGAATACCAGTAATGAATATTCATAATCAATCACATTTTGAAAATCCCGCAGCAGTTCCAAGTGGATGCGGATGATAATATTGAATCATATAAAACTGTCTGGAAAACAGGTATGCTGAAAAAAAATGTGCCTAATATAAAAAAAAAAAAACCACAAAAAAGTTGTCCTGCCTGAATCACCTATGATGTGTTTAAAACAAACCATATTGTTCCTAATGATACATTTGACTTGCTTTCATTAAACACTTAAAAAAGAGAGTTTTATAATTTCTTTTCTTACGGGTTTACTACTTTGCAATTTTTATCAGTTGTTTAAAATATATCAGACCTTTAGATTTATTCCAGTTCAGTTCAACATGTAAAAAGAAAGCTACAGATATGGGTAAAATATGCAAATGAAGAGAAATATATTGTAAAAATTCTATAAAAACAAAAAAGTACAACACAGTGTCTGTTTTTTGTTTGCTTTTCTCCTCTCCTCACTGAATGTTAAATGCTTGAAGTTGCAGTGAGATCCAAGATTTTTCTTATGAATCTTTTCAATCACAGACTGGTTTGGGTTGGAAGGGACCTTAAGGACCATCCAGTCCCACCCCCCAGCCACGGGCAGGGACACCTTCCCCCAGCCCAGGTTGCCCCAAGCCCCGTCCAACCTGGCCTTGAACCTTCCAGGGAGGGGGCAGCCACAGCTTCTCTGGGCAGCCTGTGCCAGGGCCTCACCCCCCTCACAGGAAGAATTTCTTCCTTATGTCCAATCTAAATCTCCCCTCTTTCAGTTTAAAACCGTTACCCCTCATCCCATCCCTACACCCCTGACCAAGAGTCCCTCCCCCCTTCCCTGCAGCCCCTTTCAGCCCTGGGAGGCCGCTCTAAGGTCTCCCTGGAGCCTTCTCTTCTCCAGCTGAACCCCCCAACTCTCAGCCTGTAAGCAAACCTCCTTTTCCTCATGCAGTCAGTGTATGTTTGATATTGTATTGAACTGGGCAGGGTACATACTTCTGGAGTTGTCTCTTAAATTCCAGCCTTGCTGTTTACATTCCAGTGGCCTTATCCTAAAAAATGTTTTCCATTGGTCTTACTATTTATTTACCTTTAGACCTGAAACACACATCTGGGGCCCATGTAAAGCTGAGATTTGTCTTAGTATCTCTTGATTCTAATGAGTGGGGTCTATCAGCAAGGGAGTTTGTACCTACCTAGTCCCATGGGCTTAGTGTAAAAGCTGATTTGCCTCGAGGAAGGGGTTGTTCAGTGAAGCATAAGTAAGAAAGTTGACACCTAAAGCTGTAAGTTCTTACCACCGGTTCCATGTGCTCAGAGAATGGTCTAATTAGTTAATTTTATTAAATACAAATAAATGGTATGATTGTGAAGTTGTGGGAGAGTGGGGATCATTCCCTGAGACAACCAGGTTTGAGGTTTCAGCTGGTGTAAACAAGGTGATAAACTGAATAAATTCAGTTTAAACTATTGAAATCAGCGTGGTTCCAGGCATAATATCTGGGAACCACTTTTTTTCAGATCAAGTTAATAAAGACCGTTTTTCTTCCAAGAGATCAAAATTAGGCTTCAAGCTAACTTATAAGCGGGTGACTTTTTCTAACCTACTTTTAGGAGAAAGCTACACTATGTTTAAAACAGAACTGGCCCAGATGCCCTGAGTTTTCACAGCCTAACTCAGATGTAACATTTGCAGTGAGTCTTGTATCCGTGCAAACGTGAGGGCAAGACCTGCTCTTTTTATGCCGTTTTAAATCTGGAGTGACAGTCTGCAAATCCATGATGGTACTCTGCTATAAATCTGGGGTAGTGGAGCCGAGCAAGGCCCAATAATCCGATTTGGTACTTTCCCTTTCTAACGATGAATGTTGTTTCTTGCAACCAGAAGTGAGTGGTGGTGTGTATCTGCCGGGGAAGGCACCAGCAGAAGCGTCGTACCTTGTTTTCAGGGGACTAACAACAACTGCAACCATGGGAGCCTATAAAAAGCATGACCTGGTCTTTAGGTAAAGCATAGAATGTTAGAGAACAGATTAATACATGTAAAGAGGATGCTTTTCAACACTCAGCTGCTTCGTTTGTAGGAGGTCAGGCTGGATAATAACTGGAACAAAGAACATGCGGTGGTAAAATGGCCTGGGAAAACAGGAACTGTGCTGGGCTTTGTAGGGGGAAACAGAAATCTGGCCCATCTCCGAATTTAAAGCGAAGTTGTCAATTCCACTTCAACTGAATAAGAGAAATCCACTGTGAATAGGGAAGGAATTAAGTAAGAGGTGAAGGAAGTAAGATTAAAGCTCATTCTTTCCATGATGGTCAGGTCTAGTCTGAAGTAATCTTTCCCAATTTTTACCTAAGCACAAATAATAAAAAGCTGGTACCCAGCTCAGTCCCAGACTGCAGCGTTGTGGTGGGGCTCATGAATGGCTATGCAGTCTAAGGAGAAATAAGAACTTTAAAAACCCCACAAAACCTTATTTCCTCCAACTGGAAACATCAACAAGCATTCCTGATAAATAGATGGAAATCTCAGACAATTTTGTAGTGGTCCTTAGCACGTAGAGATTCAGGTTTTTTAAATTCAAGGGCTGAGAATGTTTGGGTTTAGGTAACGAGGGGAAGGAAGGTGAGAAAGGGTAACTGGGCTGTCTTGGAGACAGGGACGTTCCACCTAAATGTTAAACAGTTTGCTGGGTTATTTCCCTTACTAATGCTTTTCTGATAGCCTTAATTATTTTTTAATATTTTTTTAGGTTGGTTTCTTGCTTCCATTTTCTACTTTACTATCTGGCTTTCCATAAATCTTTCTGCATCTTTTTTTAACATTTGCAGTGCAAATAACAAATATTTAAGCTTGCATTGCATAGGAAAAGTCAATTTTATGAAAACTAAAGAAATGTAAAATTAAAGCACCTGCAAAGAGCTGTCAACAGTGCCTTCTCAATCAGGCTTCTTTGCAAAACGCTTTGTTAGCTTCTCCTAGCACCTGTATCATCAAACGTGCTTACTCCAAGCCGTTTTGGTACCTGCATGAGTGCTGGAGGAGATGCTCCATTTCACAGGCAGGGTGTGGGCCCATCGTGCCCTCTCCTCTCTTCACAAGCACTCGGGGGCCTGTTCCCCACCTCTACTTGCAAAAGACTTAATCAGGATGAGCTTCACTGTATTCTGTCTTCTGATGGCTCTAGGCAGGGACTATAGTAATACGTTTTCAGTTGTCTCGTGACCTGCTTTAGTGCATCTCTGTGCCTTGCTGCAGGCTCCCCCCAGAGCCACGTTTCGTGGCTCCTTCCCTCGGCAGAGGCGAGACGGGCGGCGTTTCCCTGGGGGTACAAGAGAACTGGCACTTGGGCTTCTGGTGGTATCTGAAGACGGGCCCTTTGCTGCTCTCAGATGGAGGTTGCTCTCTTCTAGGAGCGTTGGTAGGGTCAGTGCTAAACATCCCACCTTCTCACTGCTTAGTGCCTCCTCTCTGACATGCAAAATCCTGTTTAAGCTCTTTGTAATGAGTCATTCCCCTCCTCTTTAACACACCTCTGTGGAGGTGGGCTGGGAGCTCAGCTTTCACCTTTCAGGCACTCAACCACATAAAATTTTTAGGAACCAGCAAAACACCTTATTAGACTCCAAAGGAGCTGCTGCTCTGCTCATCTAGTGGCATTGCTGCTGCGTCAGGAATGTGGACAAACGCAAAATGAAGTGAAAAGAGGCCAAGTGATGTGCTGTGTGTTTTGGTAATTATTTTATTTAAATATATGCTCCATATGTTTTTAGCCAGGCCCAGTAAGTTTCCTCAGACTACGTGACAGAGTTATTTCTGCTGTCGGACAGCTGCTGAGGGTTGCTCTGGGAGGGCTTTGCAGGTGTGGGCTGTAGTGCAGGTACTGCCATCAACTGCGAGTTGTTGAAGCTTGATCTGAATTTCTGGGTGACAGATCCCATGTTAATGCTTGAGGAATCACAGGAAATACTTCCCCTCATGATTTCCTACTTGCTAATCAGTAAAAGCATCCTATACAGATTTTTCTCTCTCTAATAAGTCATCTCCTATGGTGTGACAGCTATAATAGAGGGATTTCAATATGCATATATAGCTAGACATTTGTTAGGGCTTCAGTTCATGCCGGTGCTTATCTTAGATTAAATTAAATATGGAATAAAGGTGTAATCTTAAGCACATCTAGTTAAGTGTTTAAAGGTAGGCTTTAAATTGGTTTTGTTGCCTTGGACCCTAAACAGACTCTACTGTTCATAGAATCACAGACTGGTTTGGGTTGGAAAGGACTTTAAAGCCCATCCAGTCCCACCGCCCCTGCCCCAGGCAGGGACACCTTCCCCCAGCCCAGGTTGCCCCAAGCCCCATCCAACCTGGCCTTGAACCCTTCCAGGGAGGGGGCAGCCACAGCTGCTCTGGGCAGCCTGTGCCAGGGTGTCACCACCCTCACAGGGAAGAATTTCTTCCTTAGATCTCATCTAAATCTGCCCTCTCTTGATAGGAAGTTCACAAATTGTAAGGCTTTCGCTTGCATCCAGCAAAATCCACAAAGGCAGAAAATAAAAAGATGAATTCTTGAGTCAGGAGAAGTGTTGAATCAGGAGACCTTTAGTCTCCCTGGCTTGCTTGAGAATAAGTCATGTCTGCGTTTCTTACCCTTCTCCTTTACATAAACCACCCACAGAAAACTCATTAATCAAAAATGTCAATGGTTTCACAGAAATCCACTCACACACCTTGGGTTTTATGTTCCTCAGAGTAGCGGGTTGGGCTTTTTTCTCTCCATCAACTGTATTTTTCTATTTTTTAAAGTGATTTTCTTCCTTCATACTGTGAGTGTTAATATTTAAAGAGAAAAGAGCAGTTCATCCTCTGTGGGGTCAATTTTGGGTACACTGCTGGATTTTAAACAGTATTGCTTTGCCTTCAATAATCGCCCTTCTTGCATTGGCTCTGAAAAAATGTGTTTTCCTCCACTCATTCACCAGTCTCAAAATACACTGTGATGTGTTTGATCTTTTGGCACCTTGTTTTTCTGCACAAGCTGACAGCATTTCTGAGGGTGTGCTCTTTGCTTGCTGCCCTCCCCAGCCCACCAGCTCACTGCTGCAGCTTCTGCATTTTTATTTGGTCAAGGGAAGCAAGCCTGCAGAGGCCAGACCCAGGGAGCTGAAAATAGTTGTTTTGTTTACCGGAAACACAAAGCTTCTTCGAGAGTAAAGCGAATCCCTTCTGAATGTTGTGCTAATAACGTTTTAAATCAGCAGAGCCTAGTGCTGAGAGGTTATAGCTTTGCTTTATTTAAGTCTGCACAGAGGCAAGGGGCAGATGCATGGATGAGGAGCGTGCACTGATGTCCAGGAGGTCCCACTGCCTGTCCCTAGTGCTTGCCGTGCACTGTAGGAATTAGAGATGCTGCTCCGCTCCGCGAGGTCTCCTCCCCGCCAAAACCAGTATTAGAAGGGCACGAGAAAGATCCCTCCAGTTCTCTGGGGCTTTTTGCCTGCTTGCTTTCCAATACTCAATGCACATTTGTGCCCCCTGGGCCAGCCAAGGTTGCAGGGCAGTTGCACACTGTGTAAGAGCCATCGGTACCTGCTGCAGGGTGAGCGGCTGCTGCTGCTAGAGGGTTTCTTCTGCAAAAAAATGAGGCGTTCACTTCCCAGCTCATTGCTTCAAGCACGCCCAGAGCCCTCGCCAGGCAGCCGAGCGCCGAGGCTCGCTGGCTGGGAACGGCGTGTGCCATCGTGGGGACTGTTCTTGGTACGGTGACACCCATGACATGTGGCCTGGGCAGGGCCGGCTGCCCCTGGAGCAGCTGCCCACGGCGGGGAGCCCGGTGCCTGCCCGGGCTCCTGGGGCTCCAAGTGCAGGTCAGCTGGACATGGCTTCCATGGCTAAAAACAACTCTGCAGCTTCTCCAAGTTGTAAGGGCTGTGTGTGTTGCTGCTGGGACAGCTCTGCCCTTGTATTCCTGGGCTCCTGAGCAGGAGGACGTTGCTTTCCCTGGGGGAATGTCCTGCTCTTGATTTCCCCCAGACAGCAGCCTGCTACGCCTTGTCTCACCCCGGGGTGCAGCGCCCTGCGTGGCAGCACTGGCCTTACCTGGGCTTGTATCAGGTTCTTTCCCCCCAAAGGACACAGCTCCTGGCTCACAAGTGACCCACCAGCCATTTTATTGCCCCAATGGACACAGCTGCGATGCCGCCACAGGCTGCCAGTTCCTCCAATTATCCACCCAAGGTGGTCTTTGGCTTTTTTCCTTTAATCCTTTGAGGATTTCAGACAACAGCAGAGCCTCACCTGGTTTAGCAGGACTTCAGCCCAGCTTGAGCTGACAGAGACCAAAGAGTGGTGATCACGTTGCTTGCGCAGGTGTAAGCTGTGGGTGACCATCCTAACGACTCCTGGGCCCTGTTTTTTACGCTGCCTTTTGCATGAGGCTGTTGGGAGTCTCCTGGGGAAGAAGGCAGATCCCTGCTGCACCCATAAAACTGCCTGCAGTTTCCTCTTCTATTTCAGGGACTAATTCCCGTGATGTTCCTGTGGTTGCCCATGTAGCATCTTCTGGTGTTGAGAGCTGCTGTGCTCTGGGCAGCCCTCTGGCTGCCAGATCCCGAAGGGAAAGACATCACCACTTGCTTGTTCTCTCAAATATCCCTCAGGCTCCCACACTAGCCCTGAAATAGAAAATTTGGTGGCCTAGGCTGCTCTTACCCCGGGCTGCCGTGAGCTGCAGGCATGTTCTGGTGGCACTGAGCGGCTGTATGCGGAGTCACACTGTTGTCAGCGCTGATCCATGGCTTTAATTACAAACTAGTTTTTTTGTAAGTCTCGGGTAAGTTAAAACAGATAATTGCAGCTCGTGAGCGCTTCAGTTCAGTCTTCAGGAGCCCTCATCTGTGGCAAAACTTGACCTGAGTGTGAATCTCTGGGCAAGGCCAGCAGCAAGCCACTGGCTCCCCAGGCCATGCTCTGCCCTCGCCGCAGCACGGCTGGGCCCTCTGGTCTTCTCTTCTGGCGGCACAGCCAAGCTCCTGGCTCAGATGTGCCTCCTTCGGCTGTGGCAGATGTTCCAGGAGGTTTTTCGCTGAGCCAGAGCCCCCCCTTTCTGTAGGGACCACAGGAGGAGGAAGGCAAGACAGAGGACTGTGGCTGTTTGGGGGTGCTGCACCCCCGGACGCAGCGTAATGGCTCCAGTATCAAATCCACCCGCTGTTCTTCATGGGTTTGCATTCAGCACTGCACAACCTGGCAGCAGCATTTTGCCTCTCCCATTGCAGGTCCCAGGGACGGGAGCAAGGGAGGAGGGTGGCATCCAGCTGAGCCACCAAGCATTGCACCCACAC
>NW_020799124.1:8467932-8490205 GCF_003259725.1 Athene cunicularia | reverse complement strand
CCCCCCCCAAACTTTGGAGACCTCTACAAGCCAGCGAGCATTAGCACCAGACTGCGACTGCAAACGGTGACGCTAGAAGAGCAACACCCTGGCCAGCAGACCTGGGGGCTCCCACAGTAGACCATCCCCTCGGGGTGCCTGCTGCAGAGCTGGGACCCTGCTGTGGTGCTGGGAGCGATGGAGCCGCCCTGTGCACAACCACCCCATTTCCACAGGCCACCGAGACACCCCACCCCAGCTCGGGCCCTGGGGGATGCTGGACGCAGCAGGGTTGTGCCTGGTGCATGTTCCCCCGTCCTGCTTTTTCAGCTACTGCCTCCCATAGCTGCCGCGGCAACCCCGGCACCTTCCCAGGGAGCCCTGCCAGTTAATAAACCGCTTGTAATCTCCAAAGAAGGTCCTTTGTGCAGCCTTTTGTCAACAGGGCCTGTCCCATTGCTATAGCTACGCTCTCTTTGCCGCCGGACACACCTGTTTGTTTTTCCAGCTCCTTTCTGTTGCCGTCAGACTTCTCTACCACCTAAATAAAAATACTGAGAAAAGCCCTGCCCTGGTCCTGCACCCTCTTTGCCCTTTCCTATTAAGGAAACTCCTCACTCCCTGGGGACCACGTTTTTTGCAGACAATGGCCTCAAATCAGACTGCTCAACTAAGAGTCCCTTGCCACAGCTTTGTTTTTTGGCTTTTACCCTTAAAATATTTGTGCTCATGGTGGAGTGGCTGGGATGGCATGGGTTGCAGCGAGGTCCCTGGGCGAAGCAGACACCTTGGGAAGGGCTGGAGACAGTGACGACCTCAGAGCCCATCAGCAGGAGTTTTGCAGATACAACACGAGGTTTTCTCACTGAATGCTTTCTGCCCCCTTCATGCATAAAGTCCCCCCAAATTAGTGCTTCTGGGATATTGGCCTCGTGCACCTGCTCGGGCAGCAGGAGCTGCCCTGGCTCCTGGGCTGCTGTGCAGAGTGGAGCAAGGATCCCCTCAGAGCACCCTGGCTCTGTGCTGTCCCCAGCACCAGGAGCCTTCCCAGGGGTTTGTGTCACCCTTTAGGGACGTTAAAAAAACAACTTATATATTGACTTTATGAGTTGTGGCTTCTGTGTGACCAGAGAAAAACACCCAGAGGTGGAAATGATCTTAGGGGAATTTCCCTTCATTTGCAAACCTTGCCCCTGCACATGGTGTTTGTCCTGCACCAGGTTCAGGATGACGATTTGCGATGGATATCAAAAGCATTTCCATGAGCAAAGAGGGCTTATCATGATCTTTACTGGGTCAAGTTGACCATACAGATCCTGCTTTTCTCTTCCTGCATTTCGTTTCTTCCCCCTCCCGATGCAGCTGAGGTTTGTCCCTGGCACGGGGGCCGTGGGATCCTCCGTTCCGGCCCAGCCGAGCTGCCGGTATTTGCTTTCCCTGCTCTGTGCACCGAACCCTGGCGCGGCTGAGTCATGCTCTCCGCTGCCGACTGACTCACTGCCACGCCGACATCACCGGGAAGCCTCCGGAGCCAGGCAGAGAGATCCACCCACGGGCTGCGAGGTCTGATCCCGCTGCGCCGGAGCTCCAGCCCTTCCCACCGGGACCCAGAGCGATGCGGAAAAGAAGAGGGGACAAGCCAGGGGGGACACACAGCCCCAGCTGGGCACGAAGGCGTGATGGTCCTGGCAACAAGGATGGGCTGGAGATGGCGAACAGGTTTCCAAGATTTGGCCCCACTTTTGTGCCAGCTGGCAACAAAATAATTAAATGAGACCTTCTTATTTCACCAGAATATTATTGCTATTTATTGTCCCGCAGCTTTGGCATCGCTTCTAAATCTTTAATGTGTGGGAAATTGTATTTTTGATTAATACAATGTATTTTGTACATGGTGTGTACTTTACCGTTTGCAAAAAAATCCACCTTTAACGTTCTTCATAAAACAAGGCTGGGTTTAGTGACGCTGCGAAGGTCTTGCACCCATCCAGTCCCATGCTGGGCATCCCCCCATGCATGTGCTGAGCCCAGTCGCGGTGTTACAACTGTCAAATCTTGCCTGAAATTCAAGCTATTTAGGGTCTGCTATAACATGAGGCATGTCCCCGATGCCAGCTCTGGGGGACACATGCGAGGGCTGCTGCGGGTTTGCAGTGGTGCTGCACATCTGGAGCAGCTGCTCCAGAAAGGATGGAGCAGTGTTGGGGTGTGTAAGCAGGAAGGGCAAGGGGAACAGCTGGAGTGTTTCAGCGATGGTCTGGCTCTCCCGCTGCTCATCACCCTGCGGTCAGACAAATCCAAGCTGCTGTTGGGTGGAAAAAAGGCTTTTCAGGAGAAATCGGTCACGCTCGGTTGGATGTTTCTGTAAATGAAGAGGGCTGCAGGGAGCGTGGCATGCAGTGTGGCAACGGCTGCTGCCCTGCCCTGCAGTCGGATCAGTCTTTTAGAAAAACATCCAGTTTTGATATTTAAGATTTCCAGCAATGGAAAATTCACAGCAGCCACGGGGCTGGGGAGCCAGGCACTAATTGGCGGAACTTGTAGAAAAAGCATCCCTCCAGCTCTTTTCCATTGGAAAATTCAAAAGCTTTCTCCAACTGTTGATTTCTCATAAAAACTAAAGCAAAACACACTGGGTGGGGAGGCAGGAGTGAGGGAAGATCTTGACAATGTTGGAGCAGCCCTTTTCACTCCATCAGGACAAATATTTACATTTTTTTCATTTTCAACTAACTCTTGTTTGGAAATAAGTTGTTTTATATTGCACTCTGTTACCACGCTTCGAAAAATCACAAAGAAAACAAAGTGATTTTGCAGAAATACAATGTTTTGGCCAAAACAGAATGACTTTTTTTTTCCTAATATTCCCTGGGAACACTGACATTTTGGGGCCTTTTCCAACTAGGAAATTTCAGAGCAAGCTCTCTCTGTCCAGCTACAGCATAGAATAATAATTCTCAAAGGGTTAATAGACCTTTAAAATTTTTTTAAATCAATCCTTGGCATTGATTGGCAATCCATCGGGCACTTGCACTGCCTGGTTCTCAGGACTGGAGCCATCTGCGACACTTCCTACCGCTGCCCAAACCCACCCAGATTAGAAATCATCAATAAATGAGCGCTGCAGGTAACACCTATAGATCTTGCAAGTAGCATTTTAAAAGAAAAGTCTTTTCCTATGGCAAAACCATCCACTGCTGGGCAAGTGCAGGCACATTTTCTCCCTAGGTGAGGATGTAACGTCCTTCCAGGTGTGTGAACGCTGCAGTTATTTTCCCTGCGCTGGAGAGGGTGGGAGTGATTCGAGTAAGTAGTGCTGGGAATGCGACCACAACTAACAGGGCCAGGCAAGGGCGGTGTGGTCGCGTCCCTGCCCGTGGTGGGAACACGCGCCCTATTGCTCGTGGTGCGACACATGAGAGGTGAGGGATGGGAGATGTCCTGGGAAGGCTGCGGGCTCAGAAATGGCTCTTAATAATCCACGCGATAACCACATCATGGTGAAATCCAGCCTCAACTTGGGGCTTTCCTTTGGGCGGTGGATCTGACACCCACTGAAGTGATTGTCCCCATGACCTTCCTGCGGGTCGCAGCAAGGCGGACACGAGTGCTTTGCATCCCCAAATTTGTGATGCCACACCTGTGCCCAGGGCAACGGCTCCAGTGGTGCAACATTGGTCATGCCTTTCCTTCCCAAAATCACCCCTGGCTACTGCACACCCAAACTCCTCCCATACCAACATCTTTCCTGCTGTGAGCGAAGCGCCTTTCAATACATCCCAGCACCCGCGGGTGAGGAGAGGCTCCGTCCCTCTCTCCCTGCAGAGTCATTCCCACTGGGAGTGTTGCTGCGGGGGGATGTCTGGGGTGGGGGGAGCTGATGCCAAGTCTCCAGCCCCTCCTCAGCAGCGTGAACCTCCCTGTCCCCAGGGTCGTGCTCGAGAAAAGCCTTTGGGGGCACCAGCAGCTCCCAGCCCCCTTCTAGCCCAGTGGTGTGTGTTTTGTGGGGGGTCCAGGGCATGGGTTTGGGGACAGGCAGCTCACTGGCCGTGAGCTTTCTGCTGGAAAACTTCCCTTTTGGTGCAAAGGTGCCCTTTGTGCATCAGGTGGGGGGAAGCTAATCTGGGCTTGCAGGTGTAGGCAGCTGATTCAGGTGTCTGGAATAGAAGTAAGCCCTGCCTAATCCGTAGGGCTGGAAAAGGGCCATTCCCTCCTTTAAAGCCCTTTGTGGGGAGCCCCTGTCCCTGGTGATGTCCTGCCTAGGGTGGGATGTGCAGTGCTGCCGTGGATGAGCTTTCACTCTGCTTCCAGTGGGTCCAGCATCGCCTCCCACCCCGTATCTCCTGTTTCTGCCTCCAGCTCTACCGGTGAGCAGGTTTTCTAGGCCTCTGGGTTTTTGTGCAGCTTTTCGGGATGCTGCCCCGGTCTGAGGCCTCCAGGTGGGGACCCACCTCAGGGTCATGGGTGCATCTGCACCCAGCACGGATCCCACAGGGAACCCCGTGATGCTGAGCTCCTGGGGGGACAATGTGTGAACAGGGGCTCCTGCCATGCTCCCCTCACATTGCTGTGGGGCACCCCCAAGTCCTGGACCTGTGGCACCTGTGCTGGGGACAGGGGCGTTGGCACCCACTGCAGCTCCCCTTTTTGGGATGCTCCAGAGAGGAGGCTCAGCAAAGCCCAGGGGAGGCCATGGAGGGGGCACCGGGGTGCCCTGGCAGTGCTGGGGGCTCTCAGCTCACATGGGGCCATCTGCCTGTTCCCCCCTCCCCTCTGGCACATCCCCTCGCTTGAGCACTTCCTTCCTCCCGTCCTCTTTTTTCCAGTGATGCTTCTCCTCTACCGCTGTCTCCTGTCCCAGCAGCTGTTTCGTAGCACCAGTGATTTTGACTACTCGGTTAACTATTTATCCAGATGGAGCGGGTCTGTTGTCGTGTGCCTAGCATGTTTTTTCCATATACAAATTCTGCGCTGAAGCAGAGAAGTCAAAGCCCAACAAGCTCTGCGAGTCATCCCGAGCACTGGGTGTGCTTGCTTTGGCTGGTGTTCAGCCTCCCCAGGTCACAGCCCCTGCTCCAGCCCCTGTCCTCGCCCCCTTTTACACTGAATTTAGGGGTTTTATCCTTGATCTCCCCGCTCTTTCCCTCACGCCAGTCACGCCGTTGGACCTCGCCCTCCTCACCCTGGCCCAGCTGCAATAAGGAACTGGCATGCCTTTATTTTCCTAGCACTTAATTTTAATGAAATGCAAATCCCAAACACTTTGCAAACCCAACGACCCGTGCGGATGTTAATTGTCGGGGCTGGGGATGCTGTTTGCTGTCCTGGGAAGGTCAGGATGGGACCTCTGTCCCCAGGGGAGTGACGGGGTGGTGTGACCCTGTGGTCATTCCTGGCTCTGCCCCAAATCAAGGTCATGCCAGGTTCCCAGCCTCCAGCAAGGATGCTCAGGGAGGATTTGGGGACAGATACATCCTCTCAGGGGCCAGAATGCTTCACTGGGGCTTTGGAGCTGGGTATCTGCAGCCCCTATTAGGGCACAAACCCACTGCAGAGCTCAACTCCTGAATATGCTTCTTTTTCACCTATTTCTGCTACTAGATAAAGACTCTGGGCTTAAAGCTACCTTTTCCCCAGCAATGTGATGTGATCTCCTCTGCAACCCTTGGAGACCCCCATCTCCACTAGGGACAGGAAAAGTCTTCACCTGAGTATCCTCAGAGGATTTTCACCTTCATCCCATCCTCCAGCAGGACTGAGGATTTGGCCACAAGCAAAACCCATGGCTGGTGGCCAGCGGAGCTGAGAGTGCCCTTGCACCCTCAGTCCCCTGGACCACAGCAGGGCCCAGGTTTGGCTGCTCAGAAGCATTTGCATTGAAAATCCCAACTTTGAAATGCAAAAGTGCCTGGCGGGGATGAGAGACATTGCAGCAGGGAGTTTATAGCGAAGCCTAAATATTTATCCAGAAACATTGTGTTTTCCCTCTGGTCTTGAATTTCATGATATTTATTTCCTTTGCTCCCTTCTGGGCTGGGGATAAGCAAGGGGAACCCCCAGCTCAGTTGTGCTGGAGGGGACATTTCTTACCATCTCACAGCAAAACTAGCTGAAATTCAGAAAACGATGCCAAAACCCCCGCTTTCAGCAAACCTTTTGTTTCTTTTAAGCTCTTCGCAGAGAGTCTGAAGTTTCCGAGCACACTTGTCACTCAGTGCATGAAAGGAAAGTTGGCAGCTCTCTGGGCTATTGTCAAACCCCTTTACGAAACTCAAGGATTTCGGCTGCATTTCCTACCCACGGACCTTATCGAGGTTTTGCATGTTCTTGGCATTTCTTCACGCCACTGGGGCGGTTGCACGCTGCAAAATGCTGGTGGCACTGGGGTGAGGGGCCCTTGTAGGGGTGCATCCCCTGTACGTGGGTATTTGAACGGAGATAGGCAACTCCCAGCACAATCCATTCAGCAAATTCCCTATTTGTGAGCTGTCAGCCAAAGTTTGCTGAGGGGCTCACGCTTGTTTGTTGCGTATGGCTGGTTGCTGAAGGCTTTGCAGCAGCAGCTTGGGGTGCATCCCTGTATCACTCACACGCCCCGGGGACACCTGGGGACCTCGAATGTCAGATCTCACTCGCAGAGCACAGGGTTTGCCTTCAGCAGCGCGTTTCGTCCTGACATTGTCACCCTACCTCAGCATGTCTGCAAAAGTACATGCGTAAGTCGACGAAGTGATGCCTCACAGCGGGTGTGCAGGCAGGGACTGCTGCTCTGGTGCCTTGTCCCCAAGGATGTCCTCAAGAAGGACCTCAGCAGGGCATGTTGGGGTCTTCTGGCCTCCATGGGAAGTCATCCCATGCCAGGGCCACCCAGTGCCACAAGACAGGACCAAACCCCCAGGGATTTGTCCCAGCTGTTGGAGGCAGTCCATTTGTTTTTCCCCAGGTACATGTCCCATGAGCTGCCCAAGGTTTGGGTCATGCTGCTGGACCTTTGTATAGTGGGCTGTGGGGCTCATTAGTGGGGGATGAGGAACACAACATGGGCTGAATCATCTTCTCCCCCATGAGAGCTCTCGTGCAGGAGCAAAGCCAAGTGCAGCGGGTGCTGTGCTGGGTGCATCAGCGAGAGGTTTAACACTTGGGGGGATGTTTGGGGCTTTGCATGTGCCCTGGGTGAGGGTATCTCTGGGGACTCCACTGCCCACCCGAGACAGAGAGGTGGCAGTCTGTGCCCAGTCTGCACCCTGCTGCTGTTGCTGGCACCCTCTGGAGCACTTGCGAGGAGGGAACCAGGGAGGGACCAGGTGCGGGGAAGCGACAGGTGTGGGGTTGTGGCGCTGCCTCTGCCAAACTGCAGGACCCACGACACCCCAAAGTGCATCCCCCAAAGGCTTTCCCTGGGGGAGCATCAAGATCCGCAGGGCTGGGATTGACAGGTGCATGACGAGGATGTGACCATGAGGATTTGCATGATGTAAGAGTGAAATCAGGTCAAAATAATTTATCTTGGGTCTATGTTGCTCACGGGGGCATGCTGCCACCCCGGAATGCTGCTGACTGAACCCCATGTGCCAGGCCCACAACCGGACCGACCAGCCCTGCCGTGTTTGTGTGAAAACACAAGTGCACCCTTGGCCAGCAGCCACCGAGCAACGGCGCGAGGGTGTTCAGCTTCCTCGAGGCTGCCTGGCTGTGGAGATAAGCACCGGAGCAGGAAACGTCTCGCTCCACACTGGGCTAGAGCAAGTTTTGGCTCCCCAACGCAGGGGGGCTGGGGCTGCGAGCTGAAGGGCAGCAGCCAAGCTCCTGGCCAGCGGGATGGTGGTGGTGGGGATGCTCCTTCTGGGCTTTCCTGCGAGGTTCGCTCCTGGGGACGGTCCCAGCGGGGGTATGGAGGGACTGGAGGAGGCAGCAGGAGGAGGCTGAGCAGCAGCAGGGCCAGGAGCAACCTGCCACCATCACCATCCTACAGCTGTGTAACCACCCAGCTGTGGCCCCGCAGGTAAAACACGAACACCACGGCATAAGCACTGCACGGTCTGTGCCGCGCTCACCCTCACAGCACCCCAGCAAGACAAGCCCCCCCATCTCACGGGGCAGTGCAGGCATCGCTCTGACCAGCTGCAGAAACCAGGACATCTGTGTGCTCAGTGTCCTCAGCATCGCTGCTAACAGCCAATCGGCCTGGGAAAAGGGTGTATGCTGCACGCTTCGCACAGGGTTTGAGCAATTTCCTAACACCTTTCCAGGGCGCAGAAGGCCCCGCTGCCTGGCCAGCTCTGGCTGATGTCGGAGCAAGGCGCTGCACCCTCTCTTGCAGCCGGCGTTGGGAGCTGCACGCATCCAGCACGCCGCTGCTGAGGTTTGTGGTGGGCTGTGTTTTGCCAACAGAATTTAGTAAACAGCCCCACGCATGGTGCACAAGAAAGATCCTAATCTGGCTCAAAAAAACCCAAACCAAAACTCAACAAACCAACCCAAAGTTATCGCCACAAGCCAAGTCTGCAAATGAAGGAAAAATTCCTGCACCCTCTGCAAAGCAGCGTCTGCCCTCCTCCTTGCTGGAGCTAACTGCTCCGTCTACCAGCAAGCTGCTCCTGGCAGCTTTAGCCGGGACATTGTGTCCCAGGGACCGGCTGTTTTCCCGGGATTTAGCACCATCACAGCCACAGAGACATTTGTTCACTGCCATCTTGGAGGTGGGATTTGCTTTTAGAGGGGAACAGGCAGGGAGCAGGATGAAATGGTCGCTGTGGCTGGAGGGTTTGCAAAATGACGGTGCTTAATGAGAGACCCTAATAATTCATAAAATCATAAAACAGCAGGTTGGAAGGGACCTCAAGGATCATCTCGCTCAACCTTTCTTCACAAAATCATGGACTAGATAAGATGGCCTAGCACCCTGTCCAGCTGAATGGGACACTTGAAAGTGTCCATTGTTGGGGAATCCGCCAGTTCTTTGGGGAGATTATTCCAGTGGCTGACTGTTCTCATTGTGAAAAATTTTCCTTTTGTGTCCAATTGCAATCTCCCCAGGAGTATCTTGTACCCTGTGTGGAGCCTAATTTTTCCTAAAGGGCTCTTGCACACAAGCTTTTCCTGGAGGGAAAAAAAAACCACAACAATTATTCATTGGAGTATAAAATTAAATTATTTGGAGTGTATAAAAAAGGGGGTGCACACAGGGCTGAGCATCAGCCACCATGTCCCTCGACAGCATTTTTTTTTAACGTAGGGAAGGTAGGAGAGAGCAATGGTTTGGCTCAGCAGGGCCAGAATTAGCCTGGCTGTGCCTGGGGTCAGGTCTGCGGCGAGCTTGAGGAGAGGGACCTGGCTCATGCAGTCACTGTCAGATCATTTAGGGGGTTTATTTCTTTACTGGTGATTAACGGCAGTGTTTCATTTCTAATGGAAGGAAATAGGGAGGAAATGGTTTCTTGCCTTCATTTATCAGGGATTTGTTTAAACGGGCGCTAGCATTCCCTGGAAATAGGTCACGGTTGTGTATTTTCACGGACAAGAAGCTGATTGGGCTGGGGCTGGATGTCAGATGTTTGGACAGAGGAGTGCTCACAGGTTTTCCTGTGCGAGGCCGATCCCCTTGCCTTTCCCATCCTCATCCTCTCGGCCCCGTGCCAGGGACGCCCCATGTCCTGCTGCCGGCGGCTGGGGCGAGATGGTTTGCAGCTCCCAGCCAAAGTAGCCTCTGACTGCTGTTCCCAGGCTGCATAGGGGACCAGTGCTTAATTAGGTGGAAAATCATTTTCCTAGTATCTCCCTGCAGCGGGGCTCTGCCACGGACAGCGTGGGGTGTGCGATGAGGGTGCATCACCTCCGGGAAATGGTTGAACCCCCGAATGATTTTGGAGCTGGTAGTCATTGGGCACAGAGCTTTTAATGGAGAAATCCCATTTTTGAGTGGAGCGATGGTGTTGCCAACGACTCTCCCTGTAAACAGGGCCTTGGGAGAGTCTGGTTCAGGCTCCAGAAAGTCCCAGACCTCCCATGGAGACGGTGCAGTGCCTTAGATGCTTCCGGATGGAACACTATGAGCATGGTGAGCCTTGTGGCTGTGGAATAGCCCTGAAACTTTGGTCCTCGATGTGCCTGGGGCCGTGCAATGGCCTCGCTGGCACAGCTTTGCAGGGAACGGGGGTGTATTCATGGCTGGTTTGAAGGTCATGGGAAATCCAGAGCTGCCTGTTGTACTACTGCAACCCCCGGGCAGGCAGGGCAATGCCTGCTGCTAGCTGCTGTGGGACAGCAAGGAGAAAAACAGAGCTCTGCAGCCAGCTGAATTTGGATGACGTGGGGGAAATGGATGGCTTTTGGGGAGCAGAACAGTCAAAATCTTTTGCTGTAGGTGCCTTTGCCGGTGGGCAGCCTGCGGAGGTGGGAACCTGCCGCCGTGCCTGCACAGATGCCCTGGGAAAATTCCGTCAGGGGCTGGTCCTGTGGCACAAAGGTTGCCAGGCCAAGAGGCAAGGCTGGGGCAAAACCACTGTCCCGTGTCCTTGCTGCTGCCGGGGTAGCAGCTGCAGACCTGAGATGGGGTCACTGCTGCTGGAGTGCTGCCTTGTGCCAGTCTCCTGTGTTGACCAATTCAGTGGGACACAGTGGGGAGACATGAAGGGGTTCTTCGGGGCTTTGCCCCTCGTGGCTGCCCTGACATGGTCGATCTGGTGCTAGGGGAGAGTTTCAGGGTTAAATAGGGATGTCTGGTGTTTTATAAATATCAATTTTTGCACTTTGTCAATGAGATGTTTCTGTGAATTCAGGGCTGGGGCTGAGCAAACCCAGAGCATGGGGTCACATGGGGTGGCTCTTGCCACCGTCCCAAAACCCACAGCAGACACACTCCTTGATGTCCTTGAGACCCACAGGAGCCAAAAGCATCACTGATAACCGAGATCTGAGCCATTTGAAAAATGCATTAGTGCATTGAAAGGACTCAGCCTTTGGAAAAGTTACTCATCTTCCTCTTCATCTGAAATAACAGCATTCCTCATGGCCATCCTTCCCCAGCATCACCGCACACTCTCAGCCTGGCCAGGCAGCCAGAGCCCGAAAATCCTAGCAACAATGACATTGTTTTCTATATTTGCATCACTTAAGGCTGAGCAGAACTGATGACACACCGTGGAGCTGGCAGTGAAGCTGGTATTGATGCCATCTGCAGAGAGCCGCCTCCTCACCATGTTAAAATTAAATTTCCTTAACTGTTTGATTTGTGCTTCTCTGGGGCTGGCGTGCAGGGTGCTCGTGGTGGGCACAGCGGTGTCCAGCCAGGAGCTCAGTGTGGCCCCAAACTGGGGGATGCTCTTTGCATCTTGCACCGAGCATGGATGTGGAGACACCACATCTCGTCCTCTTTCTTGGTGCACGTTGTGTGCACAGGCTCCTTCCAGACATCACACCCTTCCCATGAGCAGTTTCCAGCAGCAAATGTTCTTGTGATTTATTTTTTTTTTACCTCTTTTTCTTTTTATCACAGGCTGCTTCTGATGTGGGAGACAAGGGCTCAGCTCCACTCTGTCTTCAGTGAGATGCAGGCTGGTGGCTTGCAAACCCTCTTGGGCTTTATGCACCTTTGGATGCTTATGTTTTACAAGTTAGTCTGGCTCTTTTTATTTTACTTAAAGTGCACTTGGGCACTCATGATCTTGTGTGATCAGGTTAACTTGGTGGGGAGAGAGCTTCTGACCACGTAGGCAAGTGTCATTTTACAGGCTGGGAAAGCAGCAAGGAAACACCATGGCCTTTGCTTTTGAGTTTTGGGGGGTGTTTAGTCATGCAGAGCCATGGGCTGTTGGATGCCTGCAGGGACCAGCACGGTCTGGCCAGGGCTGAGCAAACATCTCCCTGCTGCATTGAACCTCCCCAGGGAAAATCCACCCACAGTGGAAAAAACTTGGCTGTGCCTGCAGGGTCTCTCCCAGTCCAGCTTCGTGCTGCCGTTGGGTAAAGCTGAGTGGTCAAGGTCGGGTTCCTGGCGATCCCTCGGGGATGCAGGAACTTCCAGCACAGCTGAGCTCTGGCGAGATGTTGCGGTTTGGGGGGTGAAGGAAGCCAAGTCCTACAGCCCCATCCCACCGGTTACAGATGCCCTATGTGGTCCTTCCTTCAGAGCCTGGGCCTTAAAGCAGTGAATTGTTGTTGTTTTTTTTTTTTAAAATAAATTCTGGATTCTAAATGCATGAATTCTGGGTTTTACATTTGGAGAGCACTCACTGTATGTCTACAGCTAGAAACTTGGAGTGTAAAAAGAGTGTAAAAGCCAAGACTGGTGTGAGAGACTTCCAGGAGAAGAGGCAGGCAGGCACGCAGCACACCGACTCACACGAAACCATTCATCCCCCACGCAGGGGCGACAGCACAGCCCCGAAATGCTGTCGGGGCTGCAGGGTGCCAGTGGGGTCCTGCACCACCGGCCACAGCCCAGGGGGACAAGCACAAAGTGGCAAAAGTGGGGAAATGCGGTGGCGGCTGTGGCTGAGGGCAGAGCACATCCCTCTGCCCTCCCCCTGCCCGGCCCTGGGGTGAGCAAGGGAGCAGAAATAGCATGGCAGAACTACAGCAGGGAGGTGGGAATGAGACAGCGGAGGGACGAGGCTGGCGTTGGCTCTGTTTAATCGCTGGGGTTGGGCTTGGGTAGCAGCGACGCCACCGGCAAAAGGTGAACTTTAAAACTGCTGACTGCTCCTCTCTGCTGGGAAGGGGAGCCAGGCAAGTCAGGGGTTTATGTCCCTACCTGTAGTGGGTAACTTTTGCTTGGTAAATGACGAAGACTTACAGATGCTAAAAATAATCAAAGTAAATCAAAACCATCCTGGCCCCGACGGCCCCACGAGCAGGCAGCCCTGCATCAAGCGAGCCCCCGAGGAGCCTGTTTTCCTTTGACAGTACTTTTCTAGTTCCTCAGTGTAAGACCAATGCTTTGCACATTGTTGGCTTTTCCTCTTTGCAGCTTTGCACAGGAGTAAAAGAAACGGCTTTGGGAGATGGGTTATCCCAAGGGGCTCATCTTTTTCCCTCGAGCTGTGGGGTTTATTATTTAGGGTCCTGCCAAGCACCAAGCCCAGCACAGACCTGGGCTGATGGGGAGCGTTTCCCACGGCCATTGCTGGAAGCAGAGGCCATCCCACGGCAGCAGTGCTCTGGCCAGGTGACATTCTAAGTATCCTCGATTTTGGCTTTCCCACCTCACCGGGTCGCGCAGGCAGATGCCTTTGCCTCGTGTGCCCATGCCCAGCAGCAGAGGCACTCCGCATCCTTAGCTCTCTCCGTTTGGGGTTCAGCAGGAGCAACAGAATCCCGGGGTGATGGAGATCGTTTTCTCGGCAGCGGGTGCTTTTGCCGCCCGGGCTGAGCGTGGGAGAGTGCCGCCGGCTCTGTTTTAATTGGCAGTAGTCAATTGGCCCCACGAGTGCTGGGCTTGATTATCGCTGCCGGCGTTTACGAGAGGGTACGTTTTCCGCTCTCGCGGTGAGGGCAGGAGCCAGGAGAAGCCTCCGCGGCCGTGCCAGGGCTGAGTCACCCCGGTTGGGAGGAAAGGAGTGTGTGTGTGTGTGTGTGTGTGTGTGTGTGGGGAATTAAACAGTCAATCATGCTTTCAGCAAGCCTGAAATCATGTGTGATATTTTTATTTTCAGATTCCCGGCTTCGATTTTTGTGGCAAGGTTGTTCCCGACATCCCGACCGCAGTGACGCCACGCCGGTGCCGGGGGTGGTGAGCGGAGCCTGGTTCCCTCCATCCACCGTCCCAGAGCCCCCGCTCAACCCTGCCCAACGAACCAGAGGGACATTTCAGCAGCTAATTTGCTTTGCAGCCCCTTGATCACCCAGGGCAAGGAGGCCGCCTTTTCCTCTCAGCCATCAGCTCCCCGCTTTCACGCATACACCGTCCCAAAGGCTGTGGCACTGCAGAAATCCCCGGGAACCACCTGCCATGGCAGGGAATTGTGTGCAAATGAGAACTATCTTTTGGGAAAATCCAGGAATGGAGGGAACCTGCAGGGATGGAGCAGCCACACGAGCTCTGTGCTCGGGTAAGCAAGAGAAGAAGAGCAATGCAATCCATGCTTTTATAAAAAGTATATATATAAAAAATAAAAGCAGCCAGAGTTGGCCCATGGTTTGAGAAGGACAAGACGTGGCATTTCCCCTTGGTGAAACCACAGTGGCTTTGTGTAAGATTTGGGGTCGGCAGTCCGGCTGTGGGAGGGGGAGTGCCAGCCTGAGCTGCTGCCAGCAGAAGTGTCCCCAGTGATGGTGGCCCTGGCTGGGGAGCCAGGATGGACCCGCACAAACACGGCCAAGACATGGCTTGTGTTGCTGGAAGCTGGCAAGTCCCTCCGAGCATTCCCAGGGTCATCCCGGCCGGGCGGTGAGGCAACATCAGGGCCATTGCTCACAGTGTTACTGTACATCTCGGGAATGTGTTTGCTCCCAAAGCCCCGGTCCCTGGAGCCATGCAAAGAGGAGAATTTCAAACAGTTGTTTTTTGGGGCTTGTTTTAGGCACAGCCTGAACCCACTTGGTCCAAGCCCAGCAAAAAAGTAAGAACAACCGAAGTGACTTGATTTGGAGGGATGCTCAGGAATGGTGTCTGAGCCAGGAAACCATCACCAATCCCTTAAGATGGAAAAATTGGCAAAAAATGGTGGACAAAAGTGTTACATCTGCCACAAAGGCCACTGCCTTCAGCACGAGCAGCCAACAGCATTTCTGGGCTCGGCATCCAAACCAAAAAGAACTGAGCAATCACACATGTTCTTCCTGTGAGGAGCCAAAAGCTGTTCCTGTCATGCTATGTATTTGCTCTCTGGTTAATGTAGGATATATGTTTTTTCAGAGAAGAGAATCGGCGAAACCGACAGCAGCATGTTAAGTATTTGGTGAACAATTTCTTTTACGTTGCGCGTAGGTAGCGCTCGATATATTTGCGAGTTATATATAACTAAATACATATATATATATATCACATTCCACATAATGTTTTCACTTTTTTTGCAGACTACCTGCAAAACACAGACACTATCAGAAGCTGTATATACAGTCATTACACCACCGACAGCCAATTCTCTAAAGCTTTTCGATGCAAAACATTTTTGTGTTTTCCAGGGAAAGACAAGAGGATTTTGGTCCTGACTTGCCCATACTTCAGGCAGGGATGTGGTCCATGTGTTCCTGAGTATCAATGGAGCTGTAAGTGTGTGTTGGTAATTCATGGCAAATTTTCAGATGTCTGAGAAATTTCCTTGGTGTGGGGATCAAACTGGGGTGGTGGTGGCTTGGCTTCTCCTTTCAAGACAAAAAGTAAAGTAAAAGCTTTGGGAAAGGGAGCTACAACAAATGAAACCTTTAATTTTTATTGGGTTTAGTTCCTCCGCTTCTTAAATAAAGCTAAAGCTGTGTTGCTTTAAAGGGAACAATTCCCATTATTTTGTTTAGGAAGTGTTGAAACAAGATGCAGGGACTTTTGGAAAAAATAACGCTGCTGCTTTTTATTTTTCTCCTGTTCCTTCCAGCTTGACTCCCCAGAAAACTGGTCCCTTTTACCACTAGTTGCATTTTTTTTTTTTTGCTAAAAGAGCATCAGTAGAGTCACTGCTGTATTTTCCCAATTCACAGAGAAATTTACAGCCTGAAACATCCATCCCAACGCTGTACAGAATTGTGCTGGGTTACTTTTTTTTTTTAATTGTGGGCTTCCCTGCCCCAAAGTGGAGGGTTTGTGGGGGTTTGTCTGGTTTTCCTTTGTTCAGCTCTCACAAAAGAGAAAGAGGAAGGAAACCCGCCATCGCTTGGCCTGATACTTGGTTAAAAATAGCAGGGCTGGCTGGGCCGGGGTTCCCATCCTCACTAAAGGTCACTTCCCCAAGCCCCATGGCTGCAAATATGCCACCAAATGTCCCATTTCGGCACATTTCTGATAGGTTGGAGGCAGCAAAGAGCCTGGAGGAAGGAGGGATGCTCACTGCTCTGCAAAGCTCAGCTCTGGGCTGTGTAAGAATTTTATTTTCCATCCTAGTGAACCACGTCCAGGGTCCCCTCCTCGGCCTCAGGGTGTGACGGCCACGGTGGGACCTCCACAGCTGAAGCTGGCACGTCCTGGCTCCCTTCCTCCGTTGCAAGGATGGTGTCCCTCTGCCCCGCCCCCCCCCTTTTTTTTTTGTCTTTTTTTTTCTTTTTAAACATTTTTAAAATTTTTAATTAAAAAAAAAAAGAATTCCCTGCACAGCTTGGCCGCTGTCTGAGATCAGGGCAGTCCCAGGGCTCAGCAGCACGGCCTTGGTAGCTTTCAGGTGGACAGGAGGCAAGGAGAGCTGCTACAGGGCATGAGCCAGCTCCAGTCCTGCCTTCAGCATCACTCAGCGTGGGCAGCTGATCTCCAGTCCCCTAGGAAACTGCGGGAAGGACTTGGTGCAGTCACAAAACCCCTGATCTCCCTATTTCCCACCCTCCAGACCTGGGAATCACCCTTAAAAAGAAATGGCACTGTAAAAAAACTAGCTCCGGCACATCATCCCACACAGCATGTTGGGTGCTGATGTCCCCTTTACTTCTAAGAAGGCTGCTTGATGCTGGGATGGGCACCCACAGCACCCACTCCTCCACAGGCCGGGGTGCAGGAGGGCTGAGGGCATCCCTTCGGGCAGCGCTGTAGCTGGTTTGCACCAGAGGGATGTGACCTGCAGGCATTTTTGTCTTCAAAGCCACCATGATGGTTTTGTCCACTATCGAGGGAGGGCTGCGGTGGGAGTGGGCCAGTTCCTGACACTGTGATATTGTGTAATTCCTGCTTGGTAGGAGAGAGAAAGGGCACGTAGATGGGAAAGAAACAGAAGCAAAACCCCACTGATGCTGGTTCAGCGCCAAGCGTGCTGGCCAGCCCTTACCTTCCCCTTGGTGAACGCTGCATCTCCATGGAGAGCCAGAATTGTTCATTCTGCCTAGTTAAAACCAGACGTTTTTCCATTTTTGGCTTGTGCTTTTGCTGGAGGGAAATGTGGAGTGAAATTTTGCCCATAGTGAAAGGGCTGAATTAACCACCTCAAACACCAGCCCAGCCCCAGGTACATGCCGGGCTCTCAGCTTGCTCAGCGCTGCCTTGGAGCCTCCTGTTGCGTTATTTGCTTTCGCTGTTTCCTAAACTCCCACAAAAAACCCGGGAATGACACGCCACAAAGGCTGGGTTTTTTCCAAGCGGTATTTTGCATCAGGGAAAAACCCATGTGAGCGTCAGAGCGAGTGCCACGGTGTTCCCCCTTTGATGGATATTAATGTATTTTCCTACCTTTGAAAGGGACTGGAATACAGTTTAAAATATATATATATATATATATATATATATATATATATTGCCCAGTATAGGTCTGGATTCATAAACAGAGGCTCCTAAGTGTGGTGCTGCTGGCTGTGGGGAAAATGCCAGGGAGTTGAGAGATGCCGCAGGAGCCTCGCTCAACTCCAGCTGGCAGAGCTCGGGCAGTCGCTTGAGAGATGCCCCAGTTGGGGCATTGCACTTAGGAAAGCCCCATTTCCAGCTTAATTACAGAAGAGACACGAAAGGAAAGGCAACCGCAATGTATAGGCTTTATAGCTGCCAACATAAATATGGTCTGACACTGGGAATCCTATTCCTCGTAGCCATCTGCAGTGGGAGCAGAGCTGGAAAATGGGGTGACTGCCCTGTGCATCCATCGCCTCCCAACAGAACAGCCTTGTCTGTACAGACTGTTCCTCCTCATTTTCTCTAGACGTAACCTCCAGCTTGCCTTGGAACCCTGTGCTAGCCAGGTGTCTCCAGGATCTCTGTCTGCATCCACGGCTGCAGGTGGGCTCTGCGGAGCCGGGACTGGTGCAGCCCAGTGCTGCAAATCCACATCGGGACGCGTGGCAGGGCTGGCGTTTCCCTGCCACCTTCAAAGCCTGTGGCTATGCTCCAAAAATCCCAAAGGTGACCACACTCCTACACCATCTCAAGGTGCACAGGGCAGCAAAGGGCACACAGTCGCGGGTATATATTTCCATCAAGGGTGGAAACACCAGAGCTCCAGCCCTGAGCGTTGTGTTGGTGAGGATTGATGTTTCAGTGCTCCTTGGATCCAGCCCTCGGGGAGCGGGATTGGCCCACAGCTGCTGGGAGTCCTGGCCGGGGGATTAAAATTAAACCCCTAAGCCTGACTCTGAAAGGTCGGCTGGCATGTAACATTTAGAAGAGCCTCAAAGTGTTATTTCAAGTATTATTACTTTTTCTCCATAGGAAAAGCAAATATCTAAGCTGCTGTGGAAAAAAAAACCATTCCTGACTATCCCCTGTGGATGGGGATCTGCTGCACGTGAACTGGGGAGATGCAGTGAGAGAAAGCCTGGGAGCGGGATGGCAAATGGCAGTGGCACTGTCACCTTTAATTAATTAATGCCACTTTGTGTGACAGCTCCAGAACCCCAGGAGGGAGCTGGAGCAGCACACAGGCAGCTTCACATAAGCCGGGTGGCTTTATGAAGGTGAGAGCTGTTGACAGAAGAGATTCACACCTCCTCCAGCGGCATTAGCCTCTCTGTTTGGGGCAGTTAACCCTGAATTTAATTTTTTTAGGTTCACAGCAACTCTCTTGGGAAAAAACCCAAGGGGGAGGTGGGGGGCATATACGTGTGCAACTGCAGGTGTGTGCAGGGGAGGGTAAATGAGATTCCAGAAATGGTGTTAAAAGCACACGCCAAGGGCTGGCTCCTGCATCTATCGCCCACTCATAATTCCCTTCTGGATCAAGATGAACTTGGCCTGAGTGGGGAGTGCAGATGGGGACCCTAAATTGTGTTGCCACAGAAACAAAGAGGATGAAATACAGTCCACCAAAAGCCCTGTACATTTTCTCCCCTCCTTCAAGCCGTAACTGCCACTGACAGTCCTCAGACCCGCGCTCAGCCCGCGCTCAGGCTCGCTCAGCGTGCGATATCCAGCGCTGTGTCGGAGCCGGAGCTGGAGCCGGAGCCTAGGGCTGGTTACCAGCACACAGGCGGCTCACTCAGCCTTTCCAGCAAACATAATTTTTTCCCCATCTCCAAGGAACAAAGTGGAGACAAAAGATTAATCTTCCATGGATTGTAAAATCCTTGGGGCGAGGAGCGTGGCGTCGGTTCAGCGCTGCTGGCAGCCTTTCCGCTGGCTCCGAGGCCATCCCCCTCCCCTCGCCCCCAGCCCAGGAGCACAGCAGTGCAAATCCACAGCTTTCAGGAGAATTAGTCCCAATTTCCTTTTGCAGAAACAAGATCAAAATCAAAACTGGCTGTAGGTTTCCATGCCTCATACAGTGCTTGGTCAGCACTAGCTGAGCCCTGCTCTCCCTCCCGCACTGCAGCCGCAGCTAAAAAACCTCCTCAGAAGCTTGGGAGGTGTTAAACCCACTCCTTTCTTCTTTTTATGACCCTCTTAAGCTTGTCTACTTCCAAAAATTATTACCATGAGGGAAGCCAAGATAAATAAAGAAGTTTGTCCTTCATTTCAGGGCTGCCGTGCTGCAGAAGGGAATCCCCCAAAGTGGGGGGGCTGCCAGGGATGGAACCCCACTCCCTCCCAGCCCAGCTTGATCCAGTGGCCACAGGCTCTTCGCTTACAATACAGATGGTGTTCTCATTAGAGATCCTTTTCCCTCACTGGTGATTGTTGGACTGACTAGTTTACGGCTTCAAGCCACTAATAATTTTAATTATAGGTGGGGTCAAAGGTGCTGCCTATTACAAGGGCTGCCAGATGTTGCCTTTGTAACTCTGTTCTCAACGGCTCCCAACTTTGTCAAACTTTAACTTTGGAAGCTGGGACACCGTCTTTGTGCTCTCTTCCAGTACAAGGACTGGCATCATCTGATGAAACTGGGAGGAGCAGGAACAACAGGAGTGGGTCTTCATGTGGTGCCAAGCAGAGCTGCGGGGTGCCCTGCCTGAGGGCATGGTGAGGGCAGGAGGCAGCATGTCCCTGGGACAGATGAGACAGGGGCTTGGAGGATTGATTGTTGGGGGTCACTGGGTAAAAGGCTCAAATGCTGCAAGGGTGCTGGTGGAAAACACCGTAGGTGCCTGCCCGCGCCTTGCCTGGTGGTAGGGGCTCACGGTTGGGGTGGGTCACTGCTGGGCTGGAGGGACCCGTGGTCTGAACTGCTGCAGTTGCAGAATGTGATAACAGGGTCAGGAGATGCTGGGGAAAGAAATGAGGGTCTCCTGGTTGTACATACGTGGTCACGCAGTTTGACCTCAGCGTGTCTTACCTCTGCTCTTCCTCTGCACAATGAGCATTAAATCAGACCCTCCAGATCTCAGGTGCAGGTGAAGGCGGTGTGTGGTGTAGAGCCTTGCCTAAACCACACCCAGGAGGTGACAGAACCCTCTTTCCAAAAACCTCGCTCTAGGGGCAGCACATTTGTCCTGGGGCAGGGTAACAAGGATCATCTGCCTGTAAGCAGGCTGGGTGATGCAGGAGTCTGGTCTAACCCCTGCTAAAGCAGCTGCTTCGTGGGCAGTTCCTGAGTTTTGGGGTTCACCTACTGCATTAAGGCCTCTGTGCACCTTGCCAAGAGCATGTCGTATTTTAGTAATATCAGATTGCATTAGTTCTCCTCAGGCACCTGGTGGAACCGCTCAGCCCTGTAAGCTGGAGAGCCCCGGGGCAGACCCCAGCCAAGCGCAGCACTATTGCCCAGGGGACTCAGCAGCAGAAACACCACTTTTCCCCCCAAAATGGTCACGAGAAGCAGATGAATACAACGACAGAGCTTGAAGCGAGGCCAGACCGCAGGGCTGGGAGCTGTGCTTCCTGCAGGAGGGCCTGCGGCACCGCTCGGGGGGCCCGTCGGGCTGCAGCTCGGCGAGAGCACCCCTCCGCCTCCCACGCCGTCGGCTGTGGTGAACCGAAAAAAAAAAAAGAGTTTAACAAACTAAAAAAAATGAACCTACATTTCCTTCAGTACCTCTGCTCCAGTGGGGGCTGCAAAACATCTTCTATAAATGAATCTACATAGAAATAAATAAGCTAGAGCTCCTCCCCGAGATGTCTGCTGCCACTTCCTTGTGCTCGCTGCTGTCTCCGGGCTCTGCTTTGGGTACGTTTCTGCAGAAGTTGGGTTTGTCACCTCCCAGCTGTCTCGCCTCTCCACCTTCAGCTGGAGAGCGGTGCCAGTTGCCATCAGCTGCTCGCTTCTTCCAGCAGCAGGTGCAGTGGGAAAACTGGAAGTACCTGAAAAGTCAGAAGTTGGTGTTCACGTGGGGACAGTCGCTGGGTGTGGGTTTTAGCCAGGTCGCAGGAAAACTGATGGAGTGAGGAGTCCGGTTAGGTGCACTCCATGGAAAAGTCCTGCAGAAGAGGGGATGGTCATTACCCTTAGTTGGGTTGCACCCATGGATTTGGGGAGCAACCCTCTTTCAGATTAGGATAACTCCTCACATTGCTGCTGCTGGTCTCTGCTGCATGGGGGATCTACTAGAAACAGTCATCGTGCTGCTAGAAACAGTCATTTAAGTTGCCCATTGTGAACAAGTGTTGCACAAGAAGGATGTAAAGCACGTGTTGTGTAACTGGGGTGCTGGCCCCTCCTGATATGAGCAGGAGGGGATGGGGGGGCTGCTTAAATAGGGCAGTGAGGGGCCAGCCGTGCTGTGTTGAGCCGTTGCAAAGACACAAGTGCCTCCAGAACGAGCCCGTTTGCTGGAACACGGATGCTCTGCCTTCTGCTGCGGGGACGAGGCGTGCTGAGCAGTGTGAAGCAGGATGCCCCGGGATGTCCGGGACACGCACCGTGAGACTGATGCTCAGGATTCACCATGTGCGAGGTGTCTTGGTTCCTTCCTGCGTCTCCCTGCGGTGACATTTTACATTTCACGTTTCAAAAGGCGAAGGCGGCGCAGCCCAGCTGCCTCTCTCCAGACACGGTGCATCGACGGGGACAGTGTCGGGGGGGGCGTTTAACAAGTGGCAGGCAATGATCCCTGTTGCCAGGGCTCCTGCTGCCATCAGAGGCTGCTCCTGCTCCGCAGAGGGACACGGCCCTGGCCCGCTTCCAGCGGGGCGGGGGGAGCGGGCTGGGGGCATTCCCCGCCGGGGAAGGGTGATGGGGGCCCCTCTCTCCCCGGGCAGGGGCTGCGCAACCCCGGCCCTTATCTCCCAGCAGCTGAACTGAACCAGCAAGGTGGGGACGTTCCCCTTTCGGCGGGAGGATTCCCCCGGCCGCCAGCATCACTTCCGACAAGTTTGGAAATAATTTAAAAGAATTGGAAATAATTAAAGAAAGATCATAAG